>NC_089588.1:25293938-25420171 GCF_019320115.1 Miscanthus floridulus | reverse complement strand
GAAAGGGGCCGGCCGATTACATCCTGAAAAGGGCAGATAGGAAGGAAGTTCTGCAGTGGATCAAGACGTTAAAGTTCCCCGATGGGTATGCGGCGAATCTGAGCAGGGGTGTGAACTTGCAGACTATGAAAGTCTTAGGGATGAAGAGCCATGACTTCCACATATGGATTGAGCGGATCCTTCCTGCGATGACCCGGGGATACCTCCCAGAGCATGTGTGGTGCGTCCAGGCAGAGTTGAGCTTCTTCTTCCGCCAGCTTTGTGCCAAGGAGTTGTCTCGGGATGTTTGTGTTGAACTGGAGAAGGCTGCACCTCTGTTGCTCTGCAAGTTGGAGATGATATTTCCACCCGGCTTCTTTCTGTCCATGCAGCATCTGATCTTGCACCTACCGCGCGAGGCACGGTTGGGGGGTCCCGTGCAGGCCCGTTGGTGCTATCCAATCGAGAGGTGTCTAAAGCTTCTTCGGAAAAATTGTAGAAATAAAGCCAAGATTGAGGCTTCCGTGGGAGAGGCCTCCGTTCTAGAGGAGGTGGCGACCTTCACACAGGCGTACTATACTGAGAAGCTTCCCAGCATGCACAATCCAACCCCTCGTTACAACGCTGACGAGAACTCATCGATACTCAGCCTTTTCCAAGGGGATCTCGGGAGTGGAAGCGCAGGTACCAACAAGCAGTTGAACCATCAGGAGTGGCAGACTATCATGTTCACATTGTTGATCAACCTTGATGAAGTGATTCCTTATCAGAAGTAAGTTCTCAATGAGCTTGTTACCTACGCCGTCACTATCCTCCATCTATCATGGTCTGACCCTCTAGTTTCTTCCTTCTTTCAGGGAATTTATTAGTCAATACTGGAGAGGCAATAGGGCTCCTACCGAGCAAGAAGAAGACAATCTTCTTAGACACGGTGTGCCTGATTTCATCTCCTGGTTCTGTACAAAGGTACCAACCAACTAACCTCCTTCCGACTTTGTGATTCCACTTTGCTCCCCGGAGCGAGTTATGTAACGATCTCCTACCCTTGCAGGCCCGAACAGATGCAGAAATGAGCGATGAATTGAAACAGGTGGGCCGTGGCTTCTCCCGTAGGGTGAAGTCATTCACCGTTTATGATGTGAATGGCTATCGCTTTCGCACGAGAAGCTACGAGGAGAGTCGACCCAACCTAAAAACCATGTGCTGCGGAGTTCGTACGCCCGGCACGGATGGGAAGGACTACTACGGCATAGTCGAAGAGATATACGAGCTCAACTTTAAGGGTGCCGGGACTTTAGCGCCGGTGGTATTCAAATGCCATTGGTTCGATCCTGATATCACGAGGAAAGACCTTACGATAGGTCAAGTCGAGATTCGACAGGACTCCAGCTATAAAGGAGACGATGTCTACATTGTGGCCAACCGAGACGCCACGCAAGTTTATTACCTCCCATGGGCGTGCCAAAAAGACGAGTTGTCCAGGAGGAGGTACATGATGATGACTATGGAGACGATGAGGATGATGATGACAGTGATGACTTAAGGGAGCTCGACAATATTGATAGCGATGACAACGATAGTGATAGAGATGACGACTCCACGCCCGAGATATTGCCGTTCGCGGAGATAATTACGAGGCCATGTAATACTATATTGTTATTATTATGTTCCTTTACAAGTACTTGTCATTTATTTATGCTAACAGTTTTGTTCTTTGTCATTGCAGGCACTCGGCAAAATGCCAGGCGGACGGCGGCAGCGGCCGCATCGAGCAGTACGCTCGGCGTACCAGGTCCCCCCGCAGGAGACCGCCGACGACGACGAGGAGGAGGAGGAGGTGTTGGTGCGTGGGTCGTCCAGTAGGAGGTCCCAGCCCCCCAGCGGACGTCGCCAGGCGACCAGGAGGCTGCCGTTCTCGTCCTCGCAAGGGGGGACGACGTCGCGTGACGACGAGCGCGGCGGCGACGACGACGACGACGATGACGACGACGACGGCGACGACGCGCCTACACCAGGCGAGACGGCTTCGACTTCGTCAGGCGTGGCCAAGGTGTACTCGCGCGGGCCCACGCAGCTTCCTAGGGTGCGGCCGCAATTCCACCAGCGCCCGGTGATCACACCCGTGGGCCAGACGTAAGTAACCATTATTGATTTCACTACTTGTTCATATGACATGTCAAAAATCGAACTGAAGACTAACAATTGTTCTTAATGACTCGTGCAGTTCCTGGAAGATTGTGAGTGGAGCAGGTCAAGCACGCCATATCAATGGCATCCAGGGCCTCCTGATTAAGGAGTACTACCCTGGCCTTGTCAACGTCAACGGCGAGATGAAGGTGCCCACCAAGTAGTCCCACTTCTACCTCGTCGAGGAGGGTGGCGAGACCATCGCGGCAAAGATAAAGAGGGAGTTTTGGGTGAGTCTTTCATCGCACCGCATTGCTAAATAGTACGCATTCGTCGGACTTCTTGCAAAAAGGAAATGCTACATGATGTGTCTGTGTGCAGGACTTCTTCATGTGCGAGGAGGGTAAAGCAGCCCAGGCGGCGCGAGTGCAGGAGGCGGTCTACAAAGATCGTCTCAAGGACCTGTACCATGAGGCGCGCATACAGGCCATCCGCGACTTCCACGCCAACGTGCTTGGAGAGAACATCAAGAAGCCCCAAATCCGCCAGAGAATGAACTCGAGGGAGGCCGACCTCACCCAAGCGCAATACGAGCAGGTAATTAAGTATGACAACATTCGTTCAGATTCCTTCAGTGAAACATTACACTAATCTTCTCGCATGTCAAATACTTGATGTCATGCAGGTGTGTCCGTCGTGGTGCGACAACCACAGGGAATGCTGGACGGAGATTGTGCGCATGTGGCGCACGGATGAGGCATACGCGAGGCGCGCCGACCGTCAGGGCCGCCGCGCGCAGATGCGAGGGGTGTCACACCACCAAGGGAATCAGCCCCTCCCCCAGTTCACGACAAGATGGGTATGCGTCCGTTCATGTCTTAATCCTTGCGCTCAATTGTCAATACTTGTAACCATGTTTGTGTTTTCAATGCAGACGCAGACGCACGGTGGGCAGGAAATCAACGAGTACACCGCGTACCTCCTCTCTCACAAGGGCAAGGCGACGGATCCGAACAACGTCTACAACCCGGAGGACGGGCCCGATGCGTACACCAACCCCACCGCCTACGAGAAGGCCACCGAGTACACCGTCGCGGCTCGCCAGCGCTACGGGGAGACGTTCGACCCCACCGCCGAGCCCCTGGACACAGACCTCCTGCAGAGGTTGGGACCAGGGAAGCAGCACGGCCGCTACTACATGGCCCACAGCGCCCTCGACCCGTCCCAGGTTCCTACGCTGACCCAGGTTCGATCCACGCCCACGAGCTCCAGCGACATCCCCGTAGCACCCCGGCGGCAGTCAGCGTCACAGGTAAGTGCCGTTTCGTTCGTCGTTCACTCGTTTCGCACCTGTACATACAATCAACACTGCGGATGTAATATTGCAGGCCCAGATGGAGGCCAAGATGGAGGAGACGATCGCCACGTTGCACGCGCAGATGATGGCGCAACAGATGGCTTACCAGCAAAGCCTGCAGCAGCACTACAACACTCAGATGCAGAACATGGCCAGCTTCTTCCAGTCCATGCAGACGCCCGGGGCGTCTACACCGCCTCCTCTTCCAATGTTCGCTCCACCGCCTCCTCCTTCAGAGTTTTTTCCTGTGCCTGCTCTTGTCGCTCCTGGAGGGACCCCGGTGAGTATATTGACTCTTGCTTTAACTTGTGCGTCCATGCTGCAGATACTAATGACATCACTTGGCGTTTAACTTGTGCAGGTACAGTCGACGGGTTCGAACCCGTCTCCTGGAGGTCCCGGCCATCAGATGATGTCGTATCCACCACCTGCACCCTATCCACCGTATCCACCTCCACGTGGCCCTCCTCCGACGTACTCGTGGCCGCCGGTGCGCGGAGGGTGGCAGTACGCGCAGGCGCCTCAGTTTGGTCCAAGGGGGTTTCCGTGGGCAAACCCTGGGGGCTCTGGGGGCGGAGCGGACGACGAGACCGGGGACGGCGCGACGAGCTAGGTACTTGTCGATTCTGTTATCATGTATCCACCGTATCGTCGAAGTTGTTGTCATGTATTTCTTTTCTTCGTTATGGACCTAGACTTGTTATGTTGAACTTCGTGTGATGGACGTCGACTTGTGGTGTTCGACGTGTTGGACTTCATGTGATGGTTGTAATGCACTTGTGTGGTTGTTATTGTGACATATATGTGAGATATATGTGATGTTGTGCGTTATTGTGATATATGTGGTGATGTTGGCGACAAATGTGATGAAATTGTGATATAAATGGTGCTACCGGTGCTTCTGGTGAAATTGGATTATAATTTGTGATTTTGCAGGGTTTTGATGCGAGAAAACAGAAAACAAAAGCAAAAAAAAAAAAAAATTCCAGCTTTGCCGACTGTTTACAGTCGGCAAAGCTGGGCAAAAAAAACCCAGGACAGAGTCTTTGCCGACTGCAATGGGAGGCAGTCGGCAAAGAGGTCAAACCTTTGCCGACTGCAACTCCGAAAGCAGTCGGCAAAGAACATTTCAAAAAAAAAAATTTTCTTTCTTTGCCGACTGCCGAGCTGGCGGCCAGTCGGCAAACAATTTTTGAAAAAAAAATTCTTTGCCGACTGCCGAGGAACCAGCAGTCGGCAAAGCCTGCCGTCAGGGCTGACGGCGCCACGTGGCTATGCCGACTGCTAGCGTGGCAGTTGGCAAAGGATTTGCCGACTGTGTGCCACGTGGCAGTCGGCAAATCCGCCTTTGCCGACCCAGGCTTTGCCGACTGCTCTTTGCCGACTGCCACGTGGCTTTGCGGTCGGCAAAGCCTTTGCCGACTGGGTTTATGCCTTTGCCGACCGGGGCAAGCAGTCGGCAAAGAGGCGTTTTCCTGTAGTGTGCATCTAGCGCTGCAGCTGGAGCCCATGTACAGGGTGGACTGGTGGAGAAGGACGTTCACTTCTTCCTGGACCAGGCGGCAGCCTACTGCATAATTGTACTACTGCTGCTCTCTCTGTCACTGCCCACTCCATGCATCCAGTTCGTTGATCATGATTTATTAACATTATGTGTTGCTTGCTTATATATTGCTTAGTTCCTTGATTGTACAAGCTAGCCTGCTAGGCGTGTTGGATTGTACTATCTGTATTTGCTGGACTTGAGCAGAATAAGGAATTAAGGATGGATTGTATCTGCTGCACTAGCCTACTCAATGCACGGTATGCAGGTAAGCCGTTTGATGAAATGCCCCTTAAACTCAATCTAAGCAGTTCTGTACTGGTTGTTGCATTGACCCTCGCTGATGAGATGAATCAGTGCTCCAGTGATTCAAAATATCTTATCTTGGCTGGCATTTATATGGAAGAACCGTCGTTAACATGATGCTCTATATCTGCTCCTTTCCTTTTGAAGAACATGTCATTATTTTATTAGTTTGTTGCATGGTGCAGAAAAAAATACCTTATTTGGGATGTTCATTCTCTTCTGTTAATGCAGAATTCTGAGCACTCCAAATGAAGGAACTTGGCCACCTGTTGCTTCATTACTTGATAACAAGTCAACTTTTCCGAAGTGGCCACCCGTGGTAAGTAATAAACAAGTTCGTTTTATTATTGCAAATAGTGGGATGAGGATTTGAGTTGTGGGTGTGGATGAAAACTTTCAGTGTTTTGCGCTGTTATAGATAAGTTTGAGATCTCCTTTTTGAAAACTTTCAGTGATTTGGTAATTCAACATTGCAGTGATTACCATTTTTTACTCTAACATGAGGTTCATGCTGTAGGATGTTGCAACAGTGGTCCCAACACTTGAACCTCCGGGACTCATTATTGTAGGATCTAAACAACTTCAAACCATACCGTAACCATTTTTTTCTGATTTATCAACCGAATACCTGCTGCAACTCTAACTAAAACAGTAAACTCAACTTTTAGATAGGGTGTCATATTAACATTAGAGGATTTTTCATGTTTAGATGAGTTTTGGTGTGGGGAATCAGTGGAGGGAATGGGGTTTCCCTTCCTTTCAGTTTTCAGCAAGTTGTGTTCACAGACCTTTGCTGTTACATCTGACAGTTTGTACTAACCCTTTCGTTAGATGCCTTTAAGGACCTCAAATTATTTTTTGGTTGCCTAGAGAGTTATCGGTTTTTTCTTAAGCTTTCTAGATTGGCAAACTAGATCTTTAGAGGTGCTCTGGAATCCTGATACGAATTTGTTTTTAGGGGTAGAAATCTATGCTCAGGTGATTTCAGCTAAGTTGAGACGATGTTTACCCCCTCTGGTTTTACCGGATAAGAATGACTTCAAATCAGAAACCATTAGTTCACAGAGCTGTAGGTTTGGACGCCATAGTATGCTCACAGAATTTCAGAATTTTTGGAATGAAGGTTTGACGTAGTTAGCATTTCTGACAATTAAATTGTTGTTTTCTGTCTTCTTTCACAAATTTAGTTAGACATTCAAGATTTTGTTCCCGCAAATCTATGTCAAAAGAGGGCTCTTGAGGTGATTTTGTTAGTCGTCATGGATCTGCAAGCCCCAGTATTTGGTTTTGCTTAATGTCATATCAGTTTGCTGTTAGTTTCTTGGAAATTCTTTCCACATTGCATTTTGGTTTGATTAGGATTAAATCAGGCCTTACAGTTTGCAATGACATTTTTATTTTCCATTAATGCAGAGCTCACAGAGGAGCAGAAGGCCGCCCTCGTGGTGTGGTTAAAGGTATTTTGTCTTATATCTACCTCTTCTAGCCTCCAGGTGATGCCGATTTCACTGTAGTCTTTTGTATGATTCTACTCTTATGCAAAACAAACTGAAGGGGTTGGTCACCCGCAGCACTCAGCTATGCTCGACAGCCTCCCTCTCAAGGTCAATAAATGCATGGAGGTGCTCAGAGATATTTAGGTAATTCAAAAGCTAATCTTGTAACTTGTCCCATGGCGATGGTGCCATGGTGGTGTTTGCACAATGGTCTTTTCACTCTACTCTGTTTTGGGCATTGGAGTCAGTGGCCACATCTTAGCGTTGGAGTCAGTAGCCACAGTATTATTAATCTGACTGCTCTCTGTTGCCATGTGCATGGTGCTCTCTATCCTATTGGATCCCAAAAAAGTTCAGATCCTTGTGATAGAATCATTTGCTGCAGTAATGGCTAGCACGGAGGGGAGGAAGAGCATGCTTAAGCTGGCTGAAAGGATGGCGATGAGATTTTATGGTGGCGTCAAACACCCAATGACCCAAAGGCAGATTGGGGTGGGAACCGTGTTGTGTCTTCTAGATTTGGTATCTCATTCAATTTTGTAGTGTTAGCTAGCAAAGTTCTAGGATTGGTATGTTATTGTATCGATAAAATATTTTGCAGATCTTACAAGGACCTACCACAACAGATGCATGTACTATTTTTTTCTCTCTAGAAACATGTCTGAGACCATAGATATCAAAGTTGTGTGCTTTTTAGAAACAAAAATTCCAGCGTATATGCCTTAATGTGATGTTGATGGTTATTATTGTTCAATGATGCATCCCATCTATCTGTTATATTTTAAAAGTAGGTGACATAATCTTTGACCATTTTGTTTGATCCTATTAATTATATATGAAATGCTTGTGTCGATGGAATGCTAAAAACAAAAAAAATTAAATTTCTGCCTCTTTGCCGAGGGCAATGACCAAGGCCCTCGGCAAAGAAGGGTCCTTTGCCGAGGGCCGTCCCAATGCCCTCGGCAAAGATTCATTGGAAAAATTCTGGAACATTTCTTTACCGAGGGCCATGGTTGGAGGCCCTCGGCAAAGACTTTTTTTAAAAAAATTAAAATTTCTTTGCCGAGGGCCTGCGGGGAAGCCCTCGGCAAAGATTTTTCAAAAAAAAAAAAGAATAATTCTTTGCCGAGGGCCGTCCCATTGCCCTCGGCAAAGACTTTTTGAAAAAAATCTGCAACATTTCTTTGCCGAGGGCCATGGTTGGAGGCCCTCGGCAAATATTATTTTTTTTAAAAAGAATAATTCTTTGCCGAGGGCCCCCGGAGACAGCCCTCGGCAAAGACTCCGTCTCAGGCGCCGGCGCCGTGACGGCTGCTTTTCTTTGCCGAGTGCCGCTCTAGCCCTCGGCAAAGGCTTTGCCGAGTGCCCGATAAAGGGCCCTTGGCAAAGACCCTCTTGGCCGACTCAAAATTCCCCGAGAGCTCTTTGCCGAGGGCTGCCCTCGGCAAAGCCTTTGCCGAGGGTTAATGGGCCTTTGCCGAGGGCCTCAGGCCCTCGGCAAAGAGGCCGTCTCCAGTAGTGGCACTGCTGGCTAAGGGTACTCTTTACAATTTTACCCCTTACAGTTACGGTACATCATCGGAATATTCCTACACTAATACAAATTGCTAAGGGTAATTTGGGTGCCCTTTTCTTAAACCGCCTTTGCTTGATGGGCCACAACCGTGAGTCTGCCTGCGGCCCACGGCCCGGCACTGCCACCTTTCAGGAAGTCCAATGACCCTCGGAGCCTTCGTCTCGGGCGGCCTTCGCCCGCACCTGTGCGCCGGCTCTCCGTAGCCTTCGCAGGTGCCGCCTGAGCCTTCGCCGTTGACTGCACCCAGGCGCCTTCGCTCCGGTCGCCAGAGCCTCCGCTCGGGCCGCGTTTGGGCGCCTTCGCTCTGATCGTCGGATCCTCCGCCTTGGGCCGTGTTTGGGCGCCTTCGCTGTAGCCTCTGGTCCTTCTCCCTGAACAGCCGATTAGGCGGAGGCTACTGTCTTCTTTTCCTACACGTCATTCATAAAATCCGTTAACCATTAGCTCTCATTACTACTTCGGTCCCTAGCCTCTATAACGCATTATCGTGTCCCAACAGTACCCCCCATAAGGGCTTGGTCTGATGCTGGCAGGCCTTGCCCTCAAACATAGTCCTCAGGTTCTGAGGCACAGAGGCTCTTGCGCATTTGGCACGCGGAGGCTTTCCCCCCTTTCCCCCCTGGGACGCCTAGATCAAACCATTGCGCTAGTGACGTGCCTCTAATTGATTTGCCATGGTGGCTGTGGAACAGACGCGTTTTGAACGGACATGACCGTTGGTCCTGGAAATCAATGTGTCGCGGCAATGGCTATATAAGGGATGGTACGTGAAGGCCCCTGTCCCTATCCTAGCCATCGCTTTCGCTACTGCCGCCTTCTGCGTTGCCCCTTTTCACCGGGCTTTCGCCTAGTTAGTTTTTGCCTTCGCTTCCCTGTTGGGCTGTTTCTGAGTTTTAGAAGTGGCTACGCCTTTCAGTCCTCCTCCGCGCTGGGCTTCCTTATTTGGGCTGTACCGTCGCCTTCTTGGTGTTAGCTCTAGTGGGTGGTCCATGTGGTTTGAGGAGTGCATGATTGCTAGTGCGGAGGCATTGGGGCTTGAAGAGGATCTTTCTGGAGTTGAGGCCTCCATCGTAGACTTGATCACCACTGAAGAGGCAGGAGACATGGCTAGCACATCCAAGACGTGGGATTTCGGGCCTTTGCTCATGACTAAGGACATGATCGAGGAGTTGTGGTAGCTGGGCTGCTTTGGGGATACTAAGGTGAAACCTCTGGAGGGGGAGACGATTCCTAAGCCAAAGGCTGTTGATGCCATGGTTTTTAGGGATTTCTTTCTATGCGGCCTTTGCTTTGCGATCGCGCACTTCCTTCGCCAGGTGTTGGAGGCATTTGAGGTACAACTTCACCATCAAACGCCCAATGGGATAGTTACCCTGAGTAAGTTTTCTTAGGCATGCTTGTATTATGGCGCGGTGCCCAACGTTGGTACTTTCTGTGAGTACTATGAGCTCCAGCACCCGCCTAAGCGAGTTGGCAAAGATCAGCTGGTGGCACAGTATGGGAGCTACACTTTTATGCTGCGGAGGGCCCAAAAGGGTGAGAAGTTGGAGATCTCCTTCGCCCAAAAAAACAAGTGGTCGAAGCATTGGATGTAGTATTGGTTCTATGTGAGGACCGGAGGCATGACATCTACTGGCTCGAACGGGAAGAAGAATACCCGCTATCTGCTAGCCCCGGTGATGACTCCGATGAGGCCTTTGACTCAGGGAGCCCTAGGTTTGGGGACTGAGGAGGGTCGTGAAGCATGCGACAGGGACTTCGCTCTGGCCTACCGGTACTCCAGAGGTTGTGACTTGGTCGAAGAGATGGTGGCGGCTAACTACTGGCCCCTCGGTAGGAACAGGCCCACCATGACCATTGAGATGGTTAGCGTGCCTGTGTTTGGTGAAGGTATTGGGGTTCCTTTCCCGTGATTCGGATTTGAGAAGAAGGTGGGCCAGGCTGCGGAGAAGTTGGTGAAGTTTGCCAAGGCGGGGGCACGCGAGATACTTGGTGAGATGTCCGACAGGGAGTATCTGGTGCACCGGGCCATCGCTGGTACGATGCCCTGGCTTAATAGAGTTTTTGAGGAATTCGGGATCCACCACGAGGAACATAATGTTCCTGTGAAGCTGCACAATTCCATAGAGGACAAGGCAAGGAAGGCCGCTGCCAAGAATGTAACTGCTGTGGTGGAGGCGAGGAAGAGGAAGGGGGCTGCTGCACCCAAGGTCGTTACCAAGAGGTGGAAGAATAGGGCTGCTTCTATTGCCGCCTTCGCTGATGCGTCCGCAGCTGCCTCCGCTAATGAAGATGATGAGGTTGCCGAGAACATTGGCGAAGGATGTGGCTCCGCTGCTGTCAGAACGGAAGGCAAGCGCTCTGCTGCCTCCTTGGATCTTGGCGGTGACGATTTGGCGGATACCACCATCCAAGGTGCGGGTGGTGGCCTTGCTGCTGAACTCTCCGCCGTGGTGCCTGTGCCCAGTGTTTTGGGTGACAAAACTTCTGGTTCTAAGGGCGATGGTGCTGGTGGTGGTGATGTTTCTCTGTCCTGAGAGGGGGAGGCCGCTGGTAATGGCCTTCACCGATCTGCTGCAGGTCTCGACGAGGTGTCCAAGAATGAGGCGGAGGCAAGCTCTCTAGTTGCTCCATCTCGGGGCGTATGGTTTCAGGCCACCGGTCACCACGCCGAGGATGATGGAGTCTCAGGCAGTGTCCCAAGTCCTTTGCATCTTGGTGAGTTGCTTTTTAGCTTTGTTTTTCATTTAGTGCTTAAGATTTCTTATTTATCGGGACTTGTTTTTTATTTCTCCAGGGGGCTTGACGGAGGCCCTTGGGAGGAATCATCAAAACCCTAACGACCCTTTGGGTGTGGACCTCACTCGAATTGGCTTGGGAGCCCCTCCGAAGCCTCCGCTTGGGGGTCCGACTCCTCGTCCAACCGACGCTGGCTTGGATGGTGGCGAAGGTTAATTTTTTTTTTTTGTTTCTGCATTATTTTTTATTTTCAGTCTTGCTGATTTTGTTTGCTATTCTAGGTGCCTCCGACAGCACAATAAGTGGGTTGGCTGATGTGCTTGAAGCAGTTTATAATGATATAGGAGGTTGTTCTTCCTATATCTCTTTTTTTTTACTTTTTGTCTTACGTTTCTTACGCTTAATTTGCTGCTAGACCGCCTTCGCCACCACCTGAAAAACATAGACTACTTCAAGTTGTTGTGGATGAACTTGGAGCAACAATGTGTGGTATGTTTCTTTTTTCGATTTCTCAGCTGTTATTCTAATTTGCTTATGGCTGACACTTGTTTTGGCAGAGTCACTATCTTTCGGAGACCATCGAAGAGCGTGGCATGCAGGAGGTGGTCAACCGCAATTTGGCCATCGAGGCCTTGAAGGAGGAGGTAGACTCCAGTGGCCAAAAAGACTCGACTTGTAGGGGAGGTTGGTGGCATTCGCACTATCTGTGCTGAATTGGAGCAGTTCCAGAGGAAGGTTGACTTGCTCAATAAGGAGGTTGATGGCGCGAAGGTTGCCGAGCAACTGGCTGCTGAGCGCGCCCTAAAGGCCATTGAGGCAGCCGACAACATTCAGAAGGAGGTGGATGCCGAGACAGAGTCTGGCGCTACCTTAAAGGCGCAAGTAGATGTGTTATCTAAGCGCCTTGAGGATGCCAAGTCCATCGGGCTGGCGGCGGCTGAGCTTTACGTGGGGGTGCTTGAGCAGTTCAGAGGCTCTACACCGCAACTGCCTTCTAATCCTTCGGCATTCAACATCTTCTCCTGGTTGAAAGCCATCTTCATGAAGCTCCCTAACTTCATTGGAGGAGCTGTGGATTTGGAGTTTTGGCCTCCGCCACAAATCTTTCAAAGATGTTAGCACAGGATGGCTGCTCGCATAGAAAGGACATGGAGGAGAGAGATCTTGAAGGCCTAGCCAACCTTGGAATGACTTCGCGTGATATCCGAAGATCAGTCCGCCACTTCATGAAGTCGTTCTGGGTGAGGTTTGGCCGGGCGAAGGCTCGCTCAATGGCGGAGGCATGCCGAGCTGAGGTTAGTTTTTCGTTTGTAACTTGTTTGTTTTTATCTTAGTTTTTTTACTCCGTGCTTGCCATTTTTATAACTTGGTATTATTTCTACAGGAGTTGCAGAAGAAGGAAGCTGCACGTGGAGCTGCTGGTGCGTGATCTTTGCTGGCTACGGAGGCACCGGCTCCGAAGGATCCATCTCCGGCTGCTAAGGCCCCGAAGCCCACGGAGCCCACGACTGCTCCTGTTGATCTGGAGCTGTAGTGGGTTTTAGTTTTTTAGGTTTGGTTGAAGGCGATGTGCCGTAGTTGTGTATATTTAATTCTAAATTGTGAACTTGTCTTGCGTAGGTCTCCTTCGCTAGGACTGTGCAAGACATGCCTCCTGTTAATATGTATCAAGACATCATTTATGTTAATGGTGAATTATGGCAATATTGGCGGGAAACTTTTCCCCATCATTCTATTCACGATATGTTTGCTTTTGTAAAGTATGATATTGACAATGAGCGTGCGGACTTTAACAGATCGCTGGCTTGGCGAGGACATCGTCCTTAGTTTTTTAATTGACTTGTTTGGCTAGCCTTCGCGCCATTGTAGCTGTTACTTGGGAGGCCTTAGCGCCTTCTCTTTTTCTTTTGCTTCCTTCGGGCTTTTGTACTATTGCGCTTCTAATGCGCTGCTATTGTAATTGTATCTATTTTGTAATAGACTTGATTGTTGATTTGTCCATTTCTTATTACAAAGGATTCCTATTATGATTTTTGACTAGGCCGAAGGGTTACATTTCCAGCGCCTTGGTTCCTCTTCTTGCCTCCGCTTCTCTCTTCTCTGGCCGACGTTGAATACGAGTCTGTGCTTTTGCGCGAAGGAGCTAAGTTGTTGTTTTTTGAGCTTGGGCGCCTTGCGGAGGCTTTGGTGCTTGTTCTGTCGCTCTTCCCTTTCGCCTCTATGCATGCTTGAAGTTGACAGGGAAGTTCTAGCACGTCGCAGCGGAGGAACAGAGGTGCTTGTGTTTGATCTTGCCGATGCTGCGAAGGCTTTGGCGCAATTTGAGCATTCATCAGAAATGCTGATTTTTATTCTTCATGCTTCTCAAAAGGCCACAGAGGAATTTGGGCAAGCAATGGAGGTCAAAGAAGAATTTCTTGGACATTGGTCCCACTTGCACCTGGATTTTCTTTTTTTGGCCTTTGGCTATGCTGGAGCAGCTGTGCTCTCGTCGAGCATGGTTGATGTCGGGTTGCACCGGATGGTGTCTTCGGTTACAGGGGGATGTTATGAGCCTTCATGCGATACCCTCTCGCAACCTCTGACACTGACTAGCTGCTGCCGAACTTAGGTTACTCCAGGCCTCGCAGAGGCTTTACGACATCGGGTGGACGATGTGTATGACTTGAACATGGCCTTTGCCGGGCTGCACGAGCTGCTGGATTTATGAGTGTTCGCACAATACCTCTTGGTCTCTCGTTTCTAAGGAAACTCCGGCGTCCATCTTTTCTCTAGGCTAGTTCTGTAGTGTGTTGTCTTTGACTGGTTTGCTTCCTCTCTGGCGCTCTTTTTGGGGAAGTGGTATGAAAATGCACTGACTGGGGCTGTTGTAGCAGCGGGGTGGCGAGTTTTATAGTCTACCAATTGTACGTTTTTAATAACTCTTGGTGGTTGGCCGGTGTTTATTGCTTGGATATGTTTTTAAATTGTGATTTCCCTGTACCTAGCGTATCCTATGGCCTTTACTGTTATTGTACTTTAGCTATTAATTTCGGCAGTTAGCTAAAGCTTGTTAATGATTAGTCTCTCCCCAATGCCTACGCTGAACGTAGGTCTTTGTCAGGTTTGCTTTGTCCTTTTTGGTCGTTCCGATAAATCCTTGAAGCTTGAGTATGGACAGGTCTTTGTAAAGGTTGCAGGCTAATTTAGCCGAGGAGGTCATTCCATGCTTTAGAGTCTTCATCTAAAGCATTTGAGGGTCCTCTGTTGTAATGCTGTCATCGAATATTGTGGTTGCGTTGCTAACCACTTTCGACCTTCACCTTTTATATTATTTTTTTGCAGGATTCCTCTTTATATTTTTGGAGGTTTTTACATGGAACTTGCCTCATTAAAAACCTCCCCTCCACTAGGAGCACCCTTTGTAAGGAAAAGAGTGCAAGCCCTTTTACATGAAATGTAAAAATGTGAAAACAAGAAACTTGGTGACCTTCGCTTATAGTTTTGCGGAGGTCACCTTTTTTACATTTAGATGTAAAACCTACGCAAATTGTCGATGTTCTAGGTATGTGTTGTTGTTCTTCCTCCACCATCGGTCAGGTAGAATGACCCGGGTCTTCCGGCGGCCTTCACCAAGTAAGGGCCTTCCCATTTTTGTTGGAGCTTTCCAGCATTTTTAGCATTAGGTCTCTTTCTGAGGACTAGGTCTCCATCTTGTATGGTTTTCCTCATCACTTTGCTATCTCTCCATTTTTTGGTTTGATCTTGGTATTTGGCGATGTTTTCAACTGCTTCCAATCTTGTGCCCTCAATTGTTTCTTTGGAGTATTGTTCATCTTTTGCGAGTGCCTATTTCATGACACGGAGGCTCTGATGCCTGGCTTCTTCGAGCAGTATTGCTTCTTTGCCGTATAAGAGTTTGAACGGTGTGAAACCTGTTGTTCTAGAGGCTGTAGTGTTATGGGACCACACTACCTTCGACAGTTCCTCTACACATTTGCCTGTGCGAAGGTTGAATAGAGTCTTTGCTATTGCTGAGAATATCACCGTGTTAGCTCTTTCCACTGGTCTGTTTGATTCTAGGTGGTAAACTGTGGAGAAGGCAACCTTGGTACCTATACTCTTGTAGAATTCTTTGAAGTTGTCCGAGTCAAATTGTTTTCCATTGTCAACTGTTAGGGTTCTTGATACTCCGAATCTGCAGATTACGTTCTGCCAGAATAACTTTTTTACTGTCTTTGATGTGATTTTGGCAAGTGGTTTGGCCTCAATACACCTTGTAAAGTATTTTATGGCTACTACTGCAAACTTGTTCCCCCTTGCGATGGTGGTAGCAGCCCAACCAGGTCCATCCCCCATCTTTGGAGGGGCCAAATGGGTGGGATGAGTAATACAACAGCTGAAGGTTTTTACTGGTGTGAGGAGGTGCTCTGGCATGCTTGGCATGTCTTGACAATCTCTTCTGCATCCTTAATGTTGGTAGGCCTATAGAACCCTTGCCTGATGGCCTTCGCAGATAGTGCCCTTGGACCGATGTGTGAGCCGCATGAACCTGAATTAATTTCTTGTAGAATGTTTTTGCCTTCGCTTTGAGATATGTACTTGAGCAGCAGTTGGACAACCCCTTTTTTGTATAGTATGCCCTCTATCAGTGTATAGTTCCTTGCTCTCGCTGCCATTCTGGCTGTACTCGCTACATCCTCTGTGTGATGCATGTTGTTGATGCAGTCTATGATAAATTGCCTCCAGTCTTCAGACTCAGTGACTAGGATTGTTTTAAATGCCTTCATCGTGGCCTGTGTTGCTTGTACTTGCAGTACTTGAGAAAAGGTTCCATTTGGTATGGGCAAGTTGTTTGCTACTGCCTTTACCAGCTTGTCCGCTTCTACATTCACTACTACAGGATTGATTAACCGCGACGGTGTCCCGGAGGCCTCCGTGGCGGGCACAATTTTTTCTCGCCATGGTAAATCCCATGATTTAGCATGGCAGACATTTTTTATTTATCGCGGCGGGCACTTTTGCCCACCGCGGTAAATCGATTTACCATGGCGGGCGTCTTAAGACGCACGCCACGAAAAATTGGTATTTTCCGTGGCGGGCATCTTAAGACGCCCGCCACGGTAAATCGATTTACTGCGGCGGGCACAGTATAAGGCCCGCCACGGTAAATTCGGCTCAGCTCAGAGCCCAGGTGAAAGCCCATATATGTTTTCCTATCGGGCTAGTATATAATGCAGACTTAGGTCATCTCCACTCCGACTCCCACTCTGCTCCCTCCACTCACCCACCGCACTCACCCGACTCCCTTCACTGTCAAAACGGCGGAGCTCCTCTCCCCTCTCCCTCCACTCTCCAGACGGTGGCGGGCCTCCACCTCTCCCTCCACCGATGGCGCCTCCCCTACTCCCCTCCCCTCCCTCACGAAGCAGACGGCGACGCGGCAGCTCTCCCGACGGCGCCTCCACCAGATCCGGCTCCACCAGAGCGGCGGCGCGGCGGCGGCCATTCCCCATCCTCTACGTCGCGCCTCCCCCAACTCAGGTAGGTTGCCCTCGCTCCTTATCTCCCTCTCTTCCACTCCCTCACTCTCCCCCTTGTATATGCATGCAGGTCCGGTCCAGGAGCGCCGCCGCCTTCCCTTGGGCCGCCCAGATCCGGTGCAAGGATATCCCGGCCACCATGGCGGCTGGTCCAGGCGGGTCCGCGAGCTCTGGCGGCACGAGGAGGCGGAGGCCGGTGGGATCCATACGCATGAGGACGACGACCGCGAGCGGGTCTGCGAGCTCCATCGGCACGAGGAGGCAGAGGCCGGCGAGATCCACACACAAGGACGACGACAGCGAGCGCGTCCGCAGCAGATCTGATGCACCTGGCAGCGGGCTCGATTGGGCCTGGCGATGGGCTAAATTGGGCTTGCTAGGGTTTTTGTTTTGTTTTTTTCCAAACCATTAACCGCGGCGGGCATCCTAACCTGCCCGCCATGGTTAATCGATTAACCGTGGCGGGCAAGTTGGCTCGCTGTGGTAAAGCCATGATTTCCCGTGGCCTTTGAACCACGGCGGACAGCTTTGCCCGCCGCGGAAAACCAATTTCGCCCACTGCGTAAAATCATTACAGTAGTAGTGATTTTCTGGTCTTGGTATGTACTGTAGGGGGAATCCCTGGAACCTCCGCTCGAGAGCCCTTACGGCGGCCAGGTACTTGTCCAGTTCTGGTTCCCATGCCATCTATTCTTTTTCAACTTGTCCTGCTATGACTTGGGAGTCTGTTTTTGTCAGTAGTGTTCTTGCTCCAGGTGCCTTTGCCCTGTTGAGGCCTAGTACAAGGCCTTCGTATTCTACTATATTGTTTGTTGCTTTGAACTATAACCTTGCTGCGTACTTCATGCGGAGGCCAGATGGTGTTATCAAAACGGTAGGGGCCCCAGCGCCTAGATGCCACCAAGCCCCATCTGTGTAAAGTGTCTAGATTTGGGGCTGAGGCTGCGGGGCTTGTTGTGCCGAAGGTGTCCAATCTGCCATAAAATAAGCCAATGCATACGACTTGACTACTGTTCTTGATACATAGTTGATTTCAAACTAGGATAGCGCTGTTTCCCATTTCTCTATTCTTTCGGAGGCTTCTTTGTTGCAGAACATGTCCCCTAGTGGTTGCGAAGATGGTACTATGATTTCATGTGCTTGGAAATAGTGCTTCAATTTCCTTGAGGAGATCAACACCGCATACGCTATTTTTTCAATCTCTGTATAGTTCAGCTTTGCTCCTGATAGGGCTTATGATATATAGTAGACTGGTTGCTAAATGACCTTCGACTCTTCCTCTTTCTCTTAGACAAGCACCCCCACTGACCGCATGGTTGGAGGCTGCAACATATAACAGCAATGGAGCCTCCGCATCCAGCACTATTACCATGTGTTTGGTAGCCAAATAATTTTTGAGTTGCTGAAAAGCCCTTGATTGTTCTGGCCCCATTCCACTTTATCTCCACCTCTTCAAGCTTCAAAGAATGGGAGGTTGTGTTCTGCTGACTTTGAGATGAATCTGTTCAGCGTTGCTATTCTTCCAGTGAGTTTTTAGACTTCCTTTTTGGTTGACGGTCCCACCATTCAAATTATGGCCTTTATTTTGTCTAGGTTGTCTCTTATGCCTTCGGGTCCTATGATGTACCCGAGCATTTTATCTCTGATTACGCCGAAGACACACTATTTTGGGTTGAGTTTTAGCCCAGCCTCTTTTAGATTGGCGAAGGTTTCCTTTAAATTTGCTATGTGGTCTCCTTTGTTTTTGCTCATCACCACAATATCATCAACATAAGCTACGATGTTTTTCTGCAGTTGAGGGCCGAGGACTACCTTCATCATTCTGGCGAAGGTTGATCCAGCATTTTTTAATCCTTCAGGCATTCTTGTGTAACAAAAAGTTTCGAAGGGGGTAGTGAAGCTTGTCTTCTCCTCATCTTCTTTTTTGAGTCAGATCTGGTGGTATCTTGAGAAGCAATCGATGAGAGAGAAACTCTTGCATCACGTTGCCTTGTCAAAGGAGGCGCCTATTCTTGATAGTGGGACTGGATCTTTCTTGAATGCTTTGTTTAGATCTGTGAAATCTATGCACATTCTCATATTTCCATTTTTCTATGGCACCGGTACTACTTTCGCTAGCCATTCTGAGTACATGACCTCTCTGATGACGTTTGTGTTTAACAACCACTGAACTTTGTTTTTTGCTGCTAGAATTCTCTCCTCTGACATTTTTCTTTGTCGCTGCTTCTTTGGTTTTACTCTGGGGTTGATGTCAAGAGAGTGTTATGTAATATCCCTGCTGGCCCCTTTCAAGTCGGAGGCTGACCAGGCGAAGACGTCTTTGTTTTTGGCTAAGGTTTTTAAGAGCTCTGCTTCCTCTTCTTTTCACAGGTTGCCTCCGATCGTGACATTCCTGTCTAGGACTGCATTTTCCAGTAGTACTATCTTCGTTTCTTCCTGATCCTTGAGATCTATTTTTCCTTCGGCATGTCTAGAGGCTCCGTTGAATTAGTTCTAGCTGCTTCGACGGAGTCGATGTTGCGCTGTGATTTGTAGATGGCACTTTCTTAATTTCTTGCTTCCTTCTGGCTGCCGTGAATTGTGATGATTCCGTGAAAGGCCGGTATTTTCATACATAGATAACCCATATGAATGGTTGTATTGATTTTGTTTGCGAACACTCTTCCGAAGATGGCGTTGTTGGGGTAGTTGTGATCTACTACATCGAAGGTTACAAATTTTGTTCTTGCGTTTTCTTGACCTCCAATGGAGACCGGGGGGGATATTTTTCCCAATGCATCTATCCTCTTCCCTCCAAAACCAATTAGTGGTGAGTCCGAAGGCTGCAACTGACTCCTGCTCAGCTTCATCTAGTCGAAGGCATTTACAAAGATGATGTCTATAGAGCTTCCGGAATCTATGAGAACTCTATCGATTTGCCATCCTACAATGTTGGCCTTGATTACAATGGGGGCTCTCCAGCTGCAAATCTTGTTCTAAAAAGGTGATTGGTGTCTTCGAGCAATCTATGTAATGCACTGGGCCTTGAACTGCTATGTTGTTGACCAACCTAAGGTGATCCTTTTTCTGCTTCTTAGTCTAGAATTCCATCGAGGAGCCCCCGGCTATAGGCAATATCATACCGATGGTTGGAAGGGGTGTATGAGGGTTGAGTTGGTTCTCTGAGTTAGGTTCATTTTTGGGTGTTGCGAGCTATGTTGTGGGGAGGCGGAGGCAATGCCTCTAGCTGTCTATTCTGTATTTGAGATAGCTAGTAGGTCTCAATGAATGTTATGTGCGGAGGCCTTGGGTTTATGTAAGTGAGGTTGGCCTCCGCCCATTGGTTGTTAGTCAACCCTTGTTGTTATGTACCTAGTCTCCATGCGGATAGGAAGTTTGGGTAGTAGGCAGCGGCTAAAGTGGATGGGTGAATTTGAGTGGAGTTTAGGCTTGGGTAAATTGGGCAGTATTACTACTGAGATGTTGCGAAGGTATGGTTCACCTCTCTAGGGGGTTGTTGTGGCAGAGGTGGCGGATTTGCTCTGCTTTTGATCCTTTCTTGGGTATCCTTGGCGTCTGGGCAGTCCCTGGTTATGTGCCCTTTGTTTTCTCCATGAAAGAAACAATACTGGCTTCGCTGCCTTTGGTTTTGGTTTCTGTTCCAATTCCTACCTTGGCTATTTCCCTTGCCTTTGGATTGTCTCTGGGGCATATTGTTTTGGCCTGCCTTCGCCGGCTGTTGCCCCTGCTGGCTGCTTCCTTGTTGTTATATATTGAAAACTTGCTGGTTTTGCGCTTGTTGTGCTTGCGGCCGACCTTGGCTTCTACTGCCCGTCTTGGAGTTTTTGTTGTTGCTCTAGCACTGATTGCTTTGGTTTTGTTCTTCTAGTCTTCTGTGGAGGTCATTGTCAGACCTGCATTACTTCTCAAATTCGTTGTAAAGGTCTTCGATGGTCCGAGGATTTTCTCTGGCTAGATGAGCTATGAATGGACCTATGCGAAGGCCTTTGATTGATGCTTCTATAGCGACGTCCTTAGGGACATTTGGTGCTTTTGCCTTCATTTGCACGAATTTCTGGAAGTAGTCCTTTAAGGCTTCTCCTTGATTCTGCTTGCATTGAAACAGGTCCATGGAAGTCAAGGATTCACTTGTGAACCCCTTGAAATTTGCTAAGATCATGTGAGGTCTTCCCATGAATAGACAGAACTTGGCCTTAGCATTGAATACCATGCTAGTGCATCGCCTTCAACTGCAATGACGAAGGACTTGGCCAGCACCGTTTCATTTCCACCAACGGAAGCTACTGCTGCCTCAAAGCTCATAATGAATTGTCGTGGGTCTGACCTTCCATTGAACTTGGGCAAGGTGATGGGTTTGTAAGTGGAGGGACAGGGTGAGCTCTGGATGCCTTCGGATAGTGGTGATTTAGAATCGATGGTTTTGTGGGTTTGTGGTGAAGTGTAGGGTGTGTTGAAGATTGGTTGTGCTATGGAATGTGGAGGGGGATTGGGTTGGCTTTGGTTTGCTGAGTAGGGCTAGTTGGACGTGTTGAAGTTGGGTTGCCAAGGCTGCATACTTTATATTTCGGCCTGTAAGATGGCTAGCTACTGCCTGATCTCTGCTGCCTACGCTGATGCTTGGGCTGCTCGTTGATTTGCGGTGAAGGCTGCTGCGACCTTATCTCTTTCTTGCTGCATGCTCTGCAACTGGGCCTGTAGCTGTTGAAGCTCTTGTTCTGGAGTGGAATTTAGGGTCGGATGCTGGAGGCTGGTCTTCGACCTCGGGCTGTTGTTCAACTCGATCTTCTAAGGTTGTAGCATAAGTGTTGCGGGTATTACGTCTGGGTCATCCTCTCGTCAAGGGCTCCGCGGGAACTCTAACGGAGGCTGCTCTCTTTCTTGCCATCGTGGGTCTTGCTTGGCCAACACGCGGTGAGCGCCAATGTTGGAAAACCCCTAGGTTTCCAGCAGGTCGGACTAGAAGGAGTTAGCTGAAGCCTTCGCCGTGACTAGAGCCTCGGGCAAAGGCTCGATTGGGAAGTGGGTCCATACCAATCTAGGGCTTCATAAATGTATTCAACTACCTCTCCCCTGTATAGAGTTTGTGTTCCCCTTTTATAGGGCATTGCTTGCTAAGGCTACTCTTTATAATTTTACCCCTTAAAGGTTACAATACATCCTCGGAATATTCCTACACTAATACAAACAGCTAAGGGTAATTTGGGTGCCCTCTTCTTCAACCACCTTTGCTTGATGGGCTGCAACCGTGAGTCCGCCTGCAGCCCACGGCCCGGCACCGCCACCCTTCAGGAAGTCCAATGACCCTCGGAGCCATCGTCTATGGCGTCCATCGCGCGCACCTACGTGCCGGCTCTCTGTAGCCTTCGCAGGTGCCACCCGAGCCTTCGCCGTTGACTGCACCCAGGCGCCTTCGCTCCGGTCGCCGGAGCCTCCGCTCAGACCACGTTTGGGTGCCTTCGCTCCGGTCGCCGGAGCCTCCGCCTTAGGCCGCATTCGGGCGCCTTCGCTGCAGCCTCTGGGCCTTCGACCTGAACGGCCGTTTAGGAGGAGGCTGCCATCTTCTTTTCCTGCAAGTCATTCATAAAATTCATTAACCGTTAGCTCTCATTACTGCTTCGGTCCCTAGCCTCCGCGACTCATTACCGTGTCCCAACAACATGCGTGTAACACCCGGTTTCAAGGACAAAACCTGATGCACACCATATGTGAGTCTTTAGAATCAAACCTCACATATAGCTACAAATGAAGGGACAGTATCAGTTCATAATGCTTAATATATAACGAACTTAGCAAAAGAGATAACCTTAGAAAGCAATCAACGGATAGACAACTCTGATCTCCGGGTGCAGACTTCACTCCACTGGATCCAAACTGACTGGTTGATCACAAGCCTAACTCCTTCAGACTATAGCAAACTGATATCCAGCCTGAGGTGTGGGGGAAAATTGCAAGGGTGAGTCCATATCGAACTCAGCAAATATAGTAACAAGGTAGTGTAATCCATAACCACATGATCAAGTGTAATTGAATAATAAATAACTTAAACATTAAACACAAATGATTATCTTAACAAGTAAAAGTCATCATCCCTTATGTAAGTGTTCCAAGGCCGCTCATATCCGTGAGCACGGCTAGTATACCAGTTTGTTA
The DNA here is from genome assembly GCF_019320115.1 of Miscanthus floridulus. Lineage (NCBI taxonomy): Eukaryota > Viridiplantae > Streptophyta > Magnoliopsida > Poales > Poaceae > Miscanthus > Miscanthus floridulus. The sequence goes on along the minus strand of NC_089588.1, from coordinate 25,397,376 downwards.
ACTCTGCGCAGAGGTGTACACTTTCACTGTGAGTCATGATTCTCATATGCCCGGGTTAGCTAGGCCCAAAACACAGAGAACCATATAAAGCCACCCAAGAGCTCTTCTAACCGGCCAGGGCCGCAGGGTCATCAGATATAGGAACCCCCCTTCCAATAATATAAAAGGCCGCTTCCAAAGCTAGGCTCAACAGGACAGAGGATGTCCTATACCCAACTCGCAGACCTCTAACCAGCTAGAAAAGGGTTTCTCAAATAACTAGAGCCAGAGCCATATAGCCCTCACAGCTGTACGTTAATCCCGGATAATCAGTTACAAGACAAATCCTTCTATTGCTAAAAAGTCATCTTGTTTATGTTTATAGCATATTCATTAATCAAGTTTCAAGATCATGATCACAGAAAGAAAACCCAAGCTATACTTGCCTTAAACACCGATCCTTCGGTAAGCTTTAATCTTCAACGTTTTCTTCTTCTTCTTCTTGATCTCCAACTTCTTATAGATCACCAACGCAAAACTCACCGACTGGACAAGACCGAAAAGCACCACACAAGCATCCGAACAAGCATGCATAGCAAACATACTAGATTAGAACAATACACCAATCAATGAAAAAGATTCAAAATCTAATCTACGCATTGCTACGATCACCCACGCGCGAAAGACACACTAATCGGAGCTACGGTAAAACAGAAACATCCATCGAAGGATTTACGTTGGAAAGAAAACTATATGCTTTATCTATTTTAATGATTATAAAACATGTATAAGATATCTCAGGGGAATATCTAAAATTGAGTTAAGTCATTTTATACTTGAGTTATTAGATTTAGAAAACTAAGATAAATTAATCATATCTTAATTATAAATATCTTGATATCATCTATGCAAATTAAATTGAAATATAATAACAAATGAGAGTATATATATTCAAAGTATATATGTCACATTTAAACTTGGCAAATTACAATTTAAAGACATACATGTTTATGTCACTAATTAATCATATTTTATTAATCAACATATCTCATATTATATAAAGTATTTAAACTTTACTTTAGAAATATAAAATATGTGAGAGCAACTAATAGAGCATTTATATTATGTCTCATAATTGATCTAAGCAAGTCATAATTAAAAAGGCATTAATGTTGGCATACGTCATATTTTATAATTATAAAAGATTATATATATACTTTTAGTCATTTAAACATCTATAAATTAAAAACATAAATCGTGTGAGGGCATCTGTTCATACTTAACACATATGCAACATTCAACTAATTATAATCTAAGACTATACTGAAGTTACTGATTAATCAAATTAATATTTAACTTATAAATTTTCAAGATGTGAGACATGTTAAACATCGCTACTAACACGTATCTCTCACTGCGATGAAACTCGCGTAATCGAATCGAAATCGAAAATCTAAATCGACTTTAATTAATCAGCGATTAATTAATTATAGGCATAATTAATATTTTAATAAAATAAATTCATAATCATGTGATATGAAAACTAATAACGCTACTGCGTAGATCTCGACGACACGAATCTAACGCAACTTGAACCACTTAAAACGGAATTATCATGAATAAACTACGGCTAAACACGTTGGGTGGCAAAGCTGTAATTACCTCGTCATCTACCTTGGTCCTCATCTACGTACAGACCAACGATGGCCAGTCACGGCCATGAGGGCTGCTGCTGCACAGGACACAGGAGGAAGGGGCCGGGGATGGCTGGACCTGGACGGCCAGCAGCGGCGCGGGACCGCACGACGCAGGGCCTGCTGGACGTCGGCGCCGTGGCTCCTTCCCGCGGTGGTGGCCTGCGGGTGCCGCGGTTGCCTGCACGGCAAGCCCGAACGGCACCGGCACGGCGCCGGTCGCCTGCTCGGAGAGGGGCCGCGAGGAGGTGACCGGTCTGGGGATCTGCAGAGGCGTGGTGGAATGGTGGTGATCGCGACCATGGATGAGGTGGCCCGAAACGGAGGAAGGTGGAAGCCGTCCATGGATGACCTCGCCGGAAAAGAGGGAGAAAGGTTAGGGAAACGATGAAACGGTGATGGATTCGCGAAAAGAATGGCAAGACGGCGTAGAGAACGACGAGATCTACCTCGTGGTGGTGACGGTTTTCGTCGGAGACGTCCGAGGTGGCCGGAAAAGCTCGCCGAATAGTTCGCCGGAAACCTAGCTGTGGAGAACTTCGGCGTCCGATCTGCGGGGCTACGTGTGGAGGCTCGAAAAACGGGCTGTACTTCTGGAATCCTCGCGTCGAGGGCTACGCCGGCATATATATAGTGTAGGGTTTTGATGTCGGTGGAAAAACAAGATATTTTATTATTTTCGGATTTAATTAATTCCGGGATTAAAATAATTTCAGAAAAGTCCAGAATTGATTTTTAGCCCACGAAAAATACTCCGATGGCTCCAAAAAATCTAGGAAAATTCTCGAAGACACTTTTGAACATAATGAACCCAAATAAAGTTTTTAGAGCTCACGAAAATATTGTTGCAAAGATCAAGGAAAAATATTAAGCCCAAGGAAAAAGGAATTTTAATTCCAGAAAAGGTCGGAAAATTTTCCGGAGAGAAAGAAACATCGCTCTATCATATTTCAAAACCATTTGCACTCATAAACACCAAATGCAACCAGCATGAATGCACAATCCCGCATGTTGCTACTCCTATGATGAATTTTAATTTAAAAAAAAATATTACTTTTCCTATATTTCATGAGCACAAAAACCGATAACCATTATTTTAACTCTATTTTCAAAAGTGCAAAATTTTAGGGTGTTACAATTCTACCCCCCTTAAGATGAATCTCGTCCTCGAGATTCGCAAGATGATGATCAAGACACTGGAATGCACACTGCCATTGGATCTTCTCCACTTTCTTGAGTAGTTCCACCATCTTGACAAAGATTCCTCTTGACTTTGCACACCTGTTAACTTTTACTCCAAATAGCATACTCGCTGATCCCAAGATGTTGATAGGCCCTCTAATTAACTCTCAAGTATCCACAAACCAACTCTCTGGTACTCTTCCAATTGTTAGGCCTCTTCTCTTTTCCTTTTTAACAACCTCAATGAACTGTTGCAGCTGGGTGCTAGCTTATTCTTCACACTGACACTCCATATGCTTCTCACAAAGACCACTTTGGAATCCATTGGGTGACAAACTCTTGTCCTCACTAATTCCAAAATATAACACAATACTTCTCAACATGTCTTGCTAGATTTTTTTTTAGTCTAAGATATCAAATCGACTACTTCATACATCCATATTCCAATTGATCCTCATGTATTACTCTCTCTTGGTCCAAAATAGATTGCAACTTCAAAACACTATTAACTATATATATGCTCAGGTTGAGTTGTGACTCTTAAACACAAAACTTAATCCATAGTGTCGTCCAATCTTCTTAGCATAGCTCTTCCAATTTGCTAACGACATTGGCAACGACTTTTATTTCTTCTAAAGATAACACATACTTCTAAACCAAAAACATTTGGTTAATTGAACCCAACACTGATGTCACAATCTCAAACCAACTTACTGAAAATGTCCCTTAGCTTCTTATGATTCACGTAGATATCACTCTTCATGTCCAAGTAGATAATACCACTATGCTCCACAATGGATAACTCCATATCTCATATGTCAAATAGTCCATCTCAAGCCTCCATAGTTGACTTGATGCATAATTCACTGCTTTTCTTACATAGAGCACATCCATATCCTTGCCAACCGCTTTATAAAAGAAACTCTTGTGTTCAACACTATAATACCTCTAATGAACGTGTGATAGAATCTTACCATTCTGAGGAACTCTGAATCCCTCTTGCATACTTAAGCGGGTTCCAGCTCAACACATCTCTCTTGAGCGATTGTCCGTATAATTCTATCATTAGAGACATGCTACAACCAAAAAGAGAACTCCATCCAAACTTAACTCACTTAAGTTGCCAAAGAACCAACTGTAGAGGAGTCCAATTCATCATATTTTCGTATGCCACTAGTGCCAACTTGTCTTGAAGTTGGAGATTGAACTCCCAAGTGATGATAGCTTATAGCGAAGACCAATCCTGACAAAATATTTGAGCTCCTTGTCGATGATCCAACCTGTTAACAATCTTGAACAAAGATCCTTGTGTCTGATAGTGATTCCTCAACCGTAGGAATAACCGATACTTCCAAGTGAAGCTCTAGATTATATGAGACCTCCATCTTGCGATTCCTTTATGCCTTGGCTACCCCCCTTAAGAACACATCAACCAGGGGCACCAAAGAATAGCTTGCATCTTCTTCTAAATGAGATAGTTATCATGATGTCGTCCTATTATCCCGAAGTGACTCATGTGCATTGGCAAAAACCAGAACCTGCAGTTCCTCGCGAGCTTAAAAACAGCAGCGTAGTAAAACTAGTATAACTTCTGTTATGTAAATACAATGAAGTTGTACTTTATACCGTTGGAAAGCTTATGAAATCTTCTACAACTTTATTTCAGAACACTTTTCCAGATTCGGTAGTTAAGTTGGTCAAAATAGCACACAACAGAAACTGTCCTAGATTACAGACTGCACAGAAACTTCGGCTTGTGATGTTTATATCTCCCAAAATATATTAGCTATGGGGGTGATTCCAGAGGCACATGAAAGGTACATAAGTCTAGTTGTTCCTAGAAAAATTTCATAGACTTTGCATGAGCCAAAATTGTGTTCTGACCAGAAGACCACAGACTGCTCCAGATTTCTAACAGCACAGATACATCCTCTTATGATTTTCATAACTTCACAACCATAATAGCTATCAGGGTGATTCTTGAGGTCAGAGAAACATGTTGAAGTCTAGTATTCTCTAAAAGTTTACCATGATTTTTTTGATTGCCCGAAAATAGAGATATAAACCAAAGATGATCTGTTGCTCCAGAAAGATGGGACAGGAGAAAACCAAAACCCAACTATCTATTCATTAATCCTTATGTCTTATGCCTATAAACTAAATGAATTTGTGTAAAATCCCACAAAATCATTGCACTCATTACAAAGATTCAAAACAAAACATAATCATAATGACAAGCCAACAAGCAATTAAGGTGCACAATTCAATCATTGACTTAAACTTGCGATACTATCGTCTTCTTCAGATTATGGGTAAAGATCCTATAGCTTAACTTCAATTTGCGCGAGAAGGTGGTAAGACAAGATTCTAAAAGCATATCAAAGCAAGGAGTAGATGGGAACAAAAAGCTTTTAAAGAAGCATCAAGGAGGGGACAAATATCAAGAGTAAGAATGTAGTAGGGAAGAAAATATCAAGGTTTATAGAACAAGGATTTCTGTTGCAACTTTTAAACCCTAGAACGACCAGTTTCTACTAGGCTTGCGTCCTACAGTCAGCATTGCTCTGATACCACTTGTAACACCCGGTTTCAAGGACAAAACCTGATGCACACCATATGTGAGTCTTTAGAATCAAACCTCACATATAGCTACAAATGAAGGGACAGTATCAGTTCATAATGCTTAATATATAACGAACTTAGCAAAAGAGATAACCTTAGAAAGCAATCAACGGATAGACAACTTTGATCTCCGGGTGCAGACTTCACTCCGCTGGATCCAAACTGACTGGTTGATCACAAGCCTAACTCCTTCAGACTATAGCAAACTGATATCCAGCCTGAGGTGTGGGGGAAAATTGCAAGGGTGAGTCCATATCGAACTCAGCAAATATAGTAACAAGGTAGTGTAATCCATAACCACATGATCAAGTGTAATTGAATAATAAATAACTTAAACATTAAACACAAATGATTATCTTAACAAGTAAAAGTCATCATCCCTTATGTAAGTGTTCCAAGGCCGCTCATATCCGTGAGCACGGCTAGTATACCAGTTTGTTAACTCTGCGCAGAGGTGTACACTTTCACTGTGAGTCATGATTCTCATATGCCCGGGTTAGCTAGGCCCAAAACACAGAGAACCATATAAAGCCACCCAAGAGCTCTTCTAACCGGCCAGGGCCGCAGGGTCATCAGATATAGGAACCCCCCTTCCAATAATATAAAAGGCCGCTTCCAAAGCTAGGCTCAACAGGACAGAGGATGTCCTATACCCAACTCGCAGACCTCTAACCAGCTAGAAAAGGGTTTCTCAAATAACTAGAGCCAGAGCCATATAGCCCTCACAGCTGTACGTTAATCCCGGATAATCAGTTACAAGACAAATCCTTCTATTGCTAAAAAGTCATCTTGTTTATGTTTATAGCATATTCATTAATCAAGTTTCAAGATCATGATCACAGAAAGAAAACCCAAGCTATACTTGCCTTAAACACCGATCCTTCGGTAAGCTTTAATCTTCAACGTTTTCTTCTTCTTCTTCTTGATCTCCAACTTCTTATAGATCACCAACGCAAAACTCACCGACTGGACAAGACCGAAAAGCACCACACAAGCATCCGAACAAGCATGCATAGCAAACATACTAGATTAGAACAATACACCAATCAATGAAAAAGATTCAAAATCTAATCTACGCATTGCTACGATCACCCACGCGCGAAAGACACACTAATCGGAGCTACGGTAAAACAGAAACATCCATCGAAGGATTTACGTTGGAAAGAAAACTATATGCTTTATCTATTTTAATGATTATAAAACATGTATAAGATATCTCAGGGGAATATCTAAAATTGAGTTAAGTCATTTTATACTTGAGTTATTAGATTTAGAAAACTAAGATAAATTAATCATATCTTAATTATAAATATCTTGATATCATCTATGCAAATTAAATTGAAATATAATAACAAATGAGAGTATATATATTCAAAGTATATATGTCACATTTAAACTTGGCAAATTACAATTTAAAGACATACATGTTTATGTCACTAATTAATCATATTTTATTAATCAACATATCTCATATTATATAAAGTATTTAAACTTTACTTTAGAAATATAAAATATGTGAGAGCAACTAATAGAGCATTTATATTATGTCTCATAATTGATCTAAGCAAGTCATAATTAAAAAGGCATTAATGTTGGCATACGTCATATTTTATAATTATAAAAGATTATATATATACTTTTAGTCATTTAAACATCTATAAATTAAAAACATAAATCGTGTGAGGGCATCTGTTCATACTTAACACATATGCAACATTCAACTAATTATAATCTAAGACTATACTGAAGTTACTGATTAATCAAATTAATATTTAACTTATAAATTTTCAAGATGTGAGACATGTTAAACATCGCTACTAACACGTATCTCTCACTGCGATGAAACTCGCGTAATCGAATCGAAATCGAAAATCTAAATCGACTTTAATTAATCAGCGATTAATTAATTATAGGCATAATTAATATTTTAATAAAATAAATTCATAATCATGTGATATGAAAACTAATAACGCTACTGCGTAGATCTCGACGACACGAATCTAACGCAACTTGAACCACTTAAAACGGAATTATCATGAATAAACTACGGCTAAACACGTTGGGTGGCAAAGCTGTAATTACCTCGTCATCTACCTTGGTCCTCATCTACGTACAGACCAACGATGGCCAGTCACGGCCATGAGGGCTGCTGCTGCACAGGACACAGGAGGAAGGGGCCGGGGATGGCTGGACCTGGACGGCCAGCAGCGGCACGGGACCGCACGACGCAGGGCCTGCTGGACGTCGGCGCCGTGGCTCCTTCCCGCGGTGGTGGCCTGCGGGTGCCGCGGTTGCCTGCACGGCAAGCCCGAACGGCACCGGCACGGCGCCGGTCGCCTGCTCGGAGAGGGGCCGCGAGGAGGTGACCGGTCTGGGGATCTGCAGAGGCGTGGTGGAATGGTGGTGATCGCGACCATGGATGAGGTGGCCCGAAACGGAGGAAGGTGGAAGCCGTCCATGGATGACCTCGCCGGAAAAGAGGGAGAAAGGTTAGGGAAACGATGAAACGGTGATGGATTCGCGAAAAGAATGGCAAGACGGCGTAGAGAACGACGAGATCTACCTCGTGGTGGTGACGGTTTTCGTCGGAGACGTCCGAGGTGGCCGGAAAAGCTCGCCGAATAGTTCGCCGGAAACCTAGCTGTGGAGAACTTCGGCGTCCGATCTGCGGGGCTACGTGCGGAGGCTCGAAAAACGGGCTGTACTTCTGGAATCCTCGCGTCGAGGGCTACGCCGGCATATATATAGTGTAGGGTTTTGATGTCGGTGGAAAAACAAGATATTTTATTATTTTCGGATTTAATTAATTCCGGGATTAAAATAATTTCAGAAAAGTCCAGAATTGATTTTTAGCCCACGAAAAATACTCCGATGGCTCCAAAAAATCTAGGAAAATTCTCGAAGACACTTTTGAACATAATGAACCCAAATAAAGTTTTTAGAGCTCACGAAAATATTGTTGCAAAGATCAAGGAAAAATATTAAGCCCAAGGAAAAAGGAATTTTAATTCCGGAAAAGGTCGGAAAATTTTCCGGAGAGAAAGAAACATCGCTCTATCATATTTCAAAACCATTTGCACTCATAAACACCAAATGCAACCAGCATGAATGCACAATCCCGCATGTTGCTACTCCTATGATGAATTTTAATTTAAAAAAAAATATTACTTTTCCTATATTTCATGAGCACAAAAACCGATAACCATTATTTTAACTCTATTTTCAAAAGTGCAAAATTTTAGGGTGTTACAATTCTACCCCCCTTAAGATGAATCTCGTCCTCGAGATTCGCAAGATGATGATCAAGACACTGGAATGCACATTGCCATTGGATCTTCTCCACTTTCTTGAGTAGTTCCACCATCTTGACAAAGATTCCTCTTGACTTTGCACACCTGTTAACTTTTACTCCAAATAGCATACTCGCTGATCCCAAGATGTTGATAGGCCCTCTAATTAACTCTCAAGTATCCACAAACCAACTCTCTGGTACTCTTCCAATTGTTAGGCCTCTTCTCTTTTCCTTTTTAACAACCTCAATGAACTGTTGCAGCTGGGTGCTAGCTTATTCTTCACACTGACACTCCATATGCTTCTCACAAAGACCACTTTGGAATCCATTGGGTGACAAACTCTTGTCCTCACTAATTCCAAAATATAACACAATACTTCTCAACATGTCTTGCTAGATTTTTTTTTAGTCTAAGATATCAAATCGACTACTTCATACATCCATATTCCAATTGATCCTCATGTATTACTCTCTCTTGGTCCAAAATAGATTGCAACTTCAAAACACTATTAACTATATATATGCTCAGGTTGAGTTGTGACTCTTAAACACAAAACTTAATCCATAGTGTCGTCCAATCTTCTTAGCATAGCTCTTCCAATTTGCTAACGACATTGGCAACGACTTTTATTTCTTCTAAAGATAACACATACTTCTAAACCAAAAACATTTGGTTAATTGAACCCAACACTGATGTCACAATCTCAAACCAACTTACTGAAAATGTCCCTTAGCTTCTTATGATTCACGTAGATATCACTCTTCATGTCCAAGTAGATAATACCACTATGCTCCACAATGGATAACTCCATATCTCATATGTCAAATAGTCCATCTCAAGCCTCCATAGTTGACTTGATGCATAATTCACTGCTTTTCTTACATAGAGCACATCCATATCCTTGCCAACCGCTTTATAAAAGAAACTCTTGTGTTCAACACTATAATACCTCTAATGAACGTGTGATAGAATCTTACCATTCTGAGGAACTCTGAATCCCTCTTGCATACTTAAGCGGGTTCCAGCTCAACACATCTCTCTTGAGCGATTGTCCGTATAATTCTATCATTAGAGACATGCTACAACCAAAAAGAGAACTCCATCCAAACTTAACTCACTTAAGTTGCCAAAGAACCAACTGTAGAGGAGTCCAATTCATCATATTTTCGTATGCCACCAGTGCCAACTTGTCTTGAAGTTGGAGATTGAACTCCCAAGTGATGATAGCTTATAGCGAAGACCAATCCTGACAAAATATTTGAGCTCCTTGTCGATGATCCAACCTGTTAACAATCTTGAACAAAGATCCTTGTGTCTGATAGTGATTCCTCAACCGTAGGAATAACCGATACTTCCAAGTGAAGCTCTAGATTATATGAGACCTCCATCTTGCGATTCCTTTATGCCTTGGCTACCCCCCTTAAGAACACATCAACCAGGGGCACCAAAGAATAGCTTGCATCTTCTTCTAAATGAGATAGTTATCATGATGTCGTCCTATTATCCCGAAGTGACTCATGTGCATTGGCAAAAACCAGAACCTGCAGTTCCTCGCGAGCTTAAAAACAGCAGCGTAGTAAAACTAGTATAACTTCTGTTATGTAAATACAATGAAGTTGTACTTTATACCGTTGGAAAGCTTATGAAATCTTCTACAACTTTATTTCAGAACACTTTTCCAGATTCGGTAGTTAAGTTGGTCAAAATAGCACACAACAGAAACTGTCCTAGATTACAGACTGCACAGAAACTTCGGCTTGTGATGTTTATATCTCCCAAAATATATTAGCTATGGGGGTGATTCCAGAGGCACATGAAAGGTACATAAGTCTAGTTGTTCCTAGAAAAATTTCATAGACTTTGCATGAGCCAAAATTGTGTTCTGACCAGAAGACCACAGACTGCTCCAGATTTCTGACAGCACAGATACATCCTCTTATGATTTTCATAACTTCACAACCATAATAGCTATCAGGGTGATTCTTGAGGTCAGAGAAACATGTTGAAGTCTAGTATTCTCTAAAAGTTTACCATGATTTTTTTGATTGCCCGAAAATAGAGATATAAACCAAAGATGATCTGTTGCTCCAGAAAGATGGGACAGGAGAAAACCAAAACCCAACTATCTATTCATTAATCCTTATGTCTTATGCCTATAAACTAAATGAATTTGTGTAAAATCCCACAAAATCATTGCACTCATTACAAAGATTCAAAACAAAACATAATCATAATGACAAGCCAACAAGCAATTAAGGTGCACAATTCAATCATTGACTTAAACTTGCGATACTATCGTCTTCTTCAGATTATGGGTAAAGATCCTATAGCTTAACTTCAATTTGCGCGAGAAGGTGGTAAGACAAGATTCTAAAAGCATATCAAAGCAAGGAGTAGATGGGAACAAAAAGCTTTTAAAGAAGCATCAAGGAGGGGACAAATATCAAGAGTAAGAATGTAGTAGGGAAGAAAATATCAAGGTTTATAGAACAAGGATTTCTGTTGCAACTTTTAAACCCTAGAACGACCAGTTTCTACTAGGCTTGCGTCCTACAGTCAGCATTGCTCTGATACCACTTGTAACACCCGGTTTCAAGGACAAAACCTGATGCACACCATATGTGAGTCTTTAGAATCAAACCTCACATATAGCTACAAATGAAGGGACAGTATCAGTTCATAATGCTTAATATATAACGAACTTAGCAAAAGAGATAACCTTAGAAAGCAATCAACGGATAGACAACTCTGATCTCCGGGTGCAGACTTCACTCCGCTGGATCCAAACTGACTGGTTGATCACAAGCCTAACTCCTTCAGACTATAGCAAACTGATATCCAGCCTGAGGTGTGGGGGAAAATTGCAAGGGTGAGTCCATATCGAACTCAGCAAATATAGTAACAAGGTAGTGTAATCCATAACCACATGATCAAGTGTAATTGAATAATAAATAACTTAAACATTAAACACAAATGATTATCTTAACAAGTAAAAGTCATCATCCCTTATGTAAGTGTTCCAAGGCCGCTCATATCCGTGAGCACGGCTAGTATACCAGTTTGTTAACTCTGCGCAGAGGTGTACACTTTCACTGTGAGTCATGATTCTCATATGCCCGGGTTAGCTAGGCCCAAAACACAGAGAACCATATAAAGCCACCCAAGAGCTCTTCTAACCGGCCAGGGCCGCAGGGTCATCAGATATAGGAACCCCCCTTCCAATAATATAAAAGGCCGCTTCCAAAGCTAGGCTCAACAGGACAGAGGATGTCCTATACCCAACTCGCAGACCTCTAACCAGCTAGAAAAGGGTTTCTCAAATAACTAGAGCCAGAGCCATATAGCCCTCACAGCTGTACGTTAATCCCGGATAATCAGTTACAAGACAAATCCTTCTATTGCTAAAAAGTCATCTTGTTTATGTTTATAGCATATTCATTAATCAAGTTTCAAGATCATGATCACAGAAAGAAAACCCAAGCTATACTTGCCTTAAACACCGATCCTTCGGTAAGCTTTAATCTTCAACGTTTTCTTCTTCTTCTTCTTGATCTCCAACTTCTTATAGATCACCAACGCAAAACTCACCGACTGGACAAGACCGAAAAGCACCACACAAGCATCCGAACAAGCATGCATAGCAAACATACTAGATTAGAACAATACACCAATCAATGAAAAAGATTCAAAATCTAATCTACGCATTGCTACGATCACCCACGCGCGAAAGACACACTAATCGGAGCTACGGTAAAACAGAAACATCCATCGAAGGATTTACGTTGGAAAGAAAACTATATGCTTTATCTATTTTAATGATTATAAAACATGTATAAGATATCTCAGGGGAATATCTAAAATTGAGTTAAGTCATTTTATACTTGAGTTATTAGATTTAGAAAACTAAGATAAATTAATCATATCTTAATTATAAATATCTTGATATCATCTATGCAAATTAAATTGAAATATAATAACAAATGAGAGTATATATATTCAAAGTATATATGTCACATTTAAACTTGGCAAATTACAATTTAAAGACATACATGTTTATGTCACTAATTAATCATATTTTATTAATCAACATATCTCATATTATATAAAGTATTTAAACTTTACTTTAGAAATATAAAATATGTGAGAGCAACTAATAGAGCATTTATATTATGTCTCATAATTGATCTAAGCAAGTCATAATTAAAAAGGCATTAATGTTGGCATACGTCATATTTTATAATTATAAAAGATTATATATATACTTTTAGTCATTTAAACATCTATAAATTAAAAACATAAATCGTGTGAGGGCATCTGTTCATACTTAACACATATGCAACATTCAACTAATTATAATCTAAGACTATACTGAAGTTACTGATTAATCAAATTAATATTTAACTTATAAATTTTCAAGATGTGAGACATGTTAAACATCGCTACTAACACGTATCTCTCACTGCGATGAAACTCGCGTAATCGAATCGAAATCGAAAATCTAAATCGACTTTAATTAATCAGCGATTAATTAATTATAGGCATAATTAATATTTTAATAAAATAAATTCATAATCATGTGATATGAAAACTAATAACGCTACTGCGTAGATCTCGACGACACGAATCTAACGCAACTTGAACCACTTAAAACGGAATTATCATGAATAAACTACGGCTAAACACGTTGGGTGGCAAAGCTGTAATTACCTCGTCATCTACCTTGGTCCTCATCTACGTACAGACCAACGATGGCCAGTCACGGCCATGAGGGCTGCTGCTGCACAGGACACAGGAGGAAGGGGCCGGGGATGGCTGGACCTGGACGGCCAGCAGCGGCACGGGACCGCACGACGCAGGGCCTGCTGGACGTCGGCGCCGTGGCTCCTTCCCGCGGTGGTGGCCTGCGGGTGCCGCGGTTGCCTGCACGGCAAGCCCGAACGGCACCGGCACGGCGCCGGTCGCCTGCTCGGAGAGGGGCCGCGAGGAGGTGACCGGTCTGGGGATCTGCAGAGGCGTGGTGGAATGGTGGTGATCGCGACCATGGATGAGGTGGCCCGAAACGGAGGAAGGTGGAAGCCGTCCATGGATGACCTCGCCGGAAAAGAGGGAGAAAGGTTAGGGAAACGATGAAACGGTGATGGATTCGCGAAAAGAATGGCAAGACGGCGTAGAGAACGACGAGATCTACCTCGTGGTGGTGACGGTTTTCGTCGGAGACGTCCGAGGTGGCCGGAAAAGCTCGCCGAATAGTTCGCCGGAAACCTAGCTGTGGAGAACTTCGGCGTCCGATCTGCGGGGCTACGTGCGGAGGCTCGAAAAACGGGCTGTACTTCTGGAATCCTCGCGTCGAGGGCTACGCCGGCATATATATAGTGTAGGGTTTTGATGTCGGTGGAAAAACAAGATATTTTATTATTTTCGGATTTAATTAATTCCGGGATTAAAATAATTTCAGAAAAGTCCAGAATTGATTTTTAGCCCACGAAAAATACTCCGATGGCTCCAAAAAATCTAGGAAAATTCTCGAAGACACTTTTGAACATAATGAACCCAAATAAAGTTTTTAGAGCTCACGAAAATATTGTTGCAAAGATCAAGGAAAAATATTAAGCCCAAGGAAAAAGGAATTTTAATTCCAGAAAAGGTCGGAAAATTTTCCGGAGAGAAAGAAACATCGCTCTATCATATTTCAAAACCATTTGCACTCATAAACACCAAATGCAACCAGCATGAATGCACAATCCCGCATGTTGCTACTCCTATGATGAATTTTAATTTAAAAAAAAATATTACTTTTCCTATATTTCATGAGCACAAAAACCGATAACCATTATTTTAACTCTATTTTCAAAAGTGCAAAATTTTAGGGTGTTACAATGCGGGTCCCATTTCCCGTCTCTACTAGAATGAATTTGGGGTCTCAAATTTGGGTGCTACTGCTGGAGTAGAAGTAGAAAAACTAGGTCAACAAAAGTAGGCAGAGGACCCAAATCAAAAGTAGAGGCCCTGATTTGGTTGCTCCTGTTGGATATGCTCTTGCCGCTTTCTACTTTTTTATTTTTTAGTAAAAATATATTATAAGAATCATCACCTTTGGTGGTGGAATCAGCGGCTTGGGATTATTCCAAAATGGTCACGATAAATCTGACTCAGCGCGTTTGTTGGATGAAGGTGACCACTATCTTGACTAGGCGAGGCTATAGTCTAGGTCAATGTCTACCTTTTGTAAATTAAATGTAAGGATGTACGACGTTTGGCATATAAAACGTAGAAGGATAAACAAAGAGGCATATAATACTTTGGGTCCGCATCTAACCCACCTCACCATCACCGAGGTATGCATATATGCCAAGAGTTGTTGCCACTTGCCACCTCACCATCAGTTTTTAATACAATTGATCGCTGTTTGAAATGAGAGCTGTTTCATGATCGGTAAATTATTATTAGTTTGTACGCCCACCTGCCATCGCGGAGGCTTGCATTTATATTTTTGTGGCAAGTTATTTTTCTGCACAATTATTGATGGAGAATGGGTCAGTCATTTAATTCAAACGAGAGAGAGGGGCACTTGATGCAAATATTTTCAGCCCAGATACTTTGTATCAGGCCAATAAGGCAAATGGCCATGCTGTTATAACTTGAGTTATTTTAGTAGTGGTTGTAGCCTAACTTGAGTTAGATAGGGTGCGGTTCCGCGGTTTGCTAGAGGGGAGAGCTGGCTGCTAGCGTGCAAGAGGAGACAGGCAGTTCGGCACACCGGCGGCAGTGCCAGAAACAGGGAAACCCACAACCATCCAAAGGTCGGCACCGGTGCGGCACGATTCGGGCTGGCCCGACGACAGGAAGATTGTTTCCTAGTTTGTTACAACAGATTGATCATTGCCATTGTCCAGACACGTCCACCTTGGTTTACCTTGATCCCCACGTTGGTTGATCACGTCAGCCCTTGCGAGCCTCCTTCTTGACGGCTGTTGGGCCGATAGCTTGGTGGTAGTCATATATATGGGCGGTGCAGGTACCACTGGCCCATATCTCTGACACTTCAAGAATTCTCTGTTGATTGCTCTCCACTGGGGCCCTTCAGCGGGTGTCTCAACATATCGTCTACCATACGGTCTTCTTTGAGCCATCGCAACAACTTTGCATGCTCTTTGTTTCTGAACAAACGTTTCAAGCGTAGTATTACAGGAGCATACCACATCACCTTGGCAGGGATTCTCTTTTTGGGACGTTCACCGTCGCCCTCAACATCACCAGAGTTATCTCGCCTGATCTTATGCCGCGATGCATGTCATACCGAGTTTGCATCCAAATTCTTGTACTCGTCGTAGCAGAGGATGCAGTCATTAGGACATGCATGTATCTTCTGGATTTCTAATCCCAGAGGGCAGACGACCTATTTTGCTTCGTATGTAGTGGCGGGCAATTCATTTGCCTTCGAAAGCATCTTCTTTGCGATAGTCAGTAACTCTCCAAATCCCTTGTCGGATACACCATTCTTTGTTTTCCATTGCAGCAAT
This sequence comes from Miscanthus floridulus, assembly GCF_019320115.1. Lineage (NCBI taxonomy): Eukaryota > Viridiplantae > Streptophyta > Magnoliopsida > Poales > Poaceae > Miscanthus > Miscanthus floridulus. The sequence continues at coordinate 25,381,086 of NC_089588.1, read as the reverse complement.
TCCAGTGTGGTTCCCAACTTTTTTTTGCCCCTCTACATAAGTCGGGTACAACAATTTCTTGTGATCATCTAGCATGTGCTCGAATTTGATATTCTCCTTTTCACTTTCGCATTCTCTCTGTGCATCACAGATGGCCTAACCAAGATCATCAACGGGCTCATCTTCTGCCGCTACCTCTTCTTCAGCCGCTACCCCTTCTTCAGCTTCTCCCATTGCAGTATCATCAAAGGCACCGTATTCAGCAAACCCACGAATAATAACGTTGTCATCATCCCCTTCTTCTTCATCATCTTTTTCTATTATAACACCTCTTTCTCCGTGCTTAGTCCAACAAATATAGTTTTGTTGAAACCCAACGTAAATAGGTGTTCGTAAAGGATCCTTGAGCAAGAATAATCCTTCTCATTCTTACATAGAACACATGGGCATCACATGAAACCATTCCACGTGTTTGCCTTGGCCACATTTAAGAAATCATGCATGCCCTACTGAACTCTGGGGAGCGGTGGTCAGCGTTGTACATCCATTGCCGGTTCATCTGCATTACATGACATACACCATATCAAAAACATGTAATAACCCATATTATACAACATGCATGATTAGTAGTTAATTAAAATATCTAAAATATCTATCAATCAACAAGATTAATTAATATCCTGTACCACATAGCTGTTTCACTCTCGAACATTAATTTATTAAAGCCTTGATACAATGTAGACAATCCCAAATAGCACTAAACAAACTAAACCTACAATGCACTTCAGCAGAATAAGGATTCTGTAACCAATTCCAACTAAAATAGACAGATCATTCTTCTGCTGGTTCACTGCCTCATCATACACAGGTGCACTCTCATCAGCGGCCTCAGTCTCTTTTGCAAGAGATTTTTGAACATGCACAACATACTCTTCCTTTCGGTACTAACCGTCACATGATCCAGTGCCATGCCACTGAAATTATAACGACAAATCAAGAACTTTAATCAAAATCATCACAAAAAATGGCTACAAACTATAAGAAAACATGACAAAAAAATAACTCACTTCGCGATCCGGACACATGTTGAAGATGCACCCTTGGTTGATACCCTTCTTCTTCACCCTGTACTCCCTCACAGTCTTCTGCCCACACTTGCCGCACGCAATGAGAGGGAGGTTCGGTATCAGTCGCTTAGAGACCCCATGCGACGCCGAGGTCCCGGAAGCAATCGTCATCTATGACTCTCTATACTCATTTTCATCAACTACTATAATTTTTTTATTTTGTGAACCATGAAATTAAAGGAGCTATATACTAGCCAAGAAGCTGGATACTTGTTTAATTTTAATCAGCTACTTTAAGCTTTCTTTAACTGCATTTGTGAACTATGAAGTGAGTTTGAGCTCAAATGGTGTTTAAATCCAAAAAATCCATCATTCTCTCTAATGTAAAAAACCTTAAATTTCTCTATTTGTAAACCATGAAATGTGGCAATGAAAGGTGCATACTAGTTTTCATGAGCTACTATAAGATTCCTTCATCTACATATACAAACTGTCAATTGATTTCGAGCTCAAATGGCATATAAATAAAAAAATATCTACCATTATTCCTAATCTAGAAAAGCACAAATTTCTCCATTTCTAGATCACGAAATGAGCCATGCTAGTGATGAAACATGAGAGGATGAAGTTTCTATCCTTTAGAACTGAAGAATGAATGGAGGAATCGAAAGAAGTCTTGAAATGGCGGCCGGCGACGAGCAAGAATAGATGAGACAAGCAAGAACAGAGAGCTTGGAATGGTTCGGGCAGGGGGAGGAAGGAGAGTATATAGCATGGGACCTGTAGTTCCGGTTTGTAGTTCAAACCCAAACTCCAGGTGGATTTTTATCACCGGTTAGAGCCACCAACCGGGATTAAAGGTTTAGTCATGGCTGATAGCTCAAACCGGGACTAAAGGTCCCCTCCTGCAAAAGCATGCGGCTCTAGCCGTTGGGTAGGAGACTTTAGGCCCCATTGGGGGCTCCAACCGGGACTAATCCTATCTTTAGTCTCGGATCCAAAAATGGTCGGGACAAGCCTAAAACCGAAAGTCTGTTCTCTAATAGCGATGGCTTCATGGAAAATATAGTACCCTATCTATCTGAAACAATGCGGATCACCGGAGCCAAACAACCATGTAAACGAAGGACAAACAAGCACAAAATTTGGATATATACTACAAGCTCATGCTGTGGCCGACTTGTTTCTGCTAGAAAACATTATTATGGAGGATTATTTCTCCTCCCTGTCGATGTTGGTGTCAGACAGAATAGCCTCAGGATCGAGTGGTGTCCATTCCTCTGTTGCCGGATTCATAATACCACCGTTGCAGAGCAGGGCCCAGAGGTGCGTCACGAACTCACCCCCTTGTGCGATCTGCTCGACGCGTGCAGCGGCATTATCAGACGATGCAGCGTACAGGATCACCTCGGTCCAGAAATCTGCCATCACCTTCAAGCGCAACGAGACTAGCTGCTGCTGAAGTTGCCATCCGAGCCGCACACCTCTCTGAAATGTGGTGAGGCTAGACACGTCTTCTGGCAGATGAAGTTCTTGAATCCTCCTCCTGTTCTCGGCCATAGACATGTGTGTTCTTCCTACTAGGTCTCATGGTTGCTGCAAGACTCGTTGAAAGACGACCTTCACTATCACCAAATGTCAACGACCATCAAGATCTTTTGAAGCTAGTATTATGCAGGTAGATTACGTTTTGTTGTTCGATTTGCATTACCAAATGTCACCGTAGCATTACCACAGGCTGTATTGGCATTGGCAAACACTACTGGAAACAGAGATTTTGCCGAGTGCAAAATTCTTTGCCGAGTGTCAAAAATCGGGCACTCGGCAAAGAATTGCACTCGGCAAAGAGTTCCAGGCACTCGGCAAAGGACTTCTTCGCCGGGTGCCAGACTCCCGGCTAAAGTGCGGCACTCGGCAAAGGCTGACCCGCGTAATAGTGTTCGGCCACGTCCTTCTTTGGCGAGTGCCTGCTGTTAGGCACTCGGCAAAGATTTAATTTTTTTTAAAAAAAAAATTCTTTGCCGAGTGTCCCAGATCTGGCACTCGGCAAAGATTTAATTTTTTTAAAAAATTTCTTTGCCGAGTGTCCCAGATCTGGCACTCGGCAATTTTTTTTAAATACTTTGCCGAGTGCTCTGGCACGGCACTCGGCAAAGATTTTTTTTTAAAAAATGCCTTTTTTTGAAAAAATACTTTGCCGAGTGCCCACTCGGCAAAGATTTAATTTTTTTTAAAAAAATGTCTTTGTCGAGTGCCCCTGGCACGGCACTCGGCAAAGATTTAAATTTTTTTTAAAAAAAATATCTTTGCCGAGTGCCCGAAGGCACTCGGCAAAGAGGAATTTTTTTAAAAAAAATCCAAACCCTCTTTGCCGAGTGCCTTATCCGTGGCACTTGGCAAAGACCCCCTTTGCCGAGTGCCATGCCCCGGCACTCGGCAAAGTTTTTTTTTTTGCCTCTAAATTTTTTGTGCAGCCCTTTTAAAGCACCAGGAACTCCTAGTTAGAATTTGGGGATTTTTTATGGCTTTTTGATATATTTTGTTACTTTATTTCCTTTACTTGAATTTTTTCGAAAAATATAATTTTGAACTGCACGTGGTACGAATAATGGAATTTAATGATTCAAAAAATGATAGTCATGTTACTGAGTGTAGTGTGAGGCCGTATCCAGGAACGGACCCGAAATTTCGGACATCGTGTTCACGAAACATGACCGCGAACTTGCGTGCGAAGTGTTTTTAAATTCTATAAAAAGCAAACGAAGTTCGAAAATCATGAAACTTGTTCAGATGTCGTGATATCATATGTGGAGGCTATGATAAAAATTTCAGAAGATTTCGTGCACGTTGTCACGTACGATGCTTACAAACCAGGACATCTCTACATGTGATATCAGATATTGTGACGCTCAGTTCTGCCTGATTTGTAATCATCGTGTTGTCTTTCTCGCAGTCGGTGTCACATAGTGGTCAGGCTTGCTCGGACTTCCAGGCATGGTGTATGGCCCACAAGGGCAAGGCGACGTCCGACGTCTTCTTCAACCTGGAGGACCCACCGGAGGCATACACGAACCCGAGCGTCCACTCCCGCATGAGGTGGCGAGGTCGCTCCATGGGTCAGACCACGATCCGAGCACCTAGGACTTCGATGGAGAGGCCGTCATGAGGGCGGGGCAAGGCAAGAAGCATGGGCGGTTCTGGCTTGGCGACGGCGTCATCGACACGGCCTCTACTCCCTCTCTCTCCCAGATCCGAGCATGGAGCACGAGCGAGAGCCCGGCCATTCGCACACGGCCGACCGCTGCACAGCACCGAGTCGACGCACTCGAGATTATTCCTGTTTTACTCGTCATACATTGATCTTTACACACCTTAATTAGCTTTGCATTACTGAAACATTGGAGTGAAATATTGCAGGCCCGGCTGGAATAAGAAATGAGGCAACGTCAGGAGCTGGCGGCCCAGCTAGACGCCAAGCGGACCGAGCGGTAGGCCCAGGCGCAGAGGCTGACGGATATTACGGAGTTCCTACAAGGGCTTGGACAACGTGTGGGCTTGTCTCTACCACCTAGGCTGTTGGTTCCACCTCCGCCTTCGCGTCCTACGGCTGCAGCTACTCCTGTGAGTATGAAAGTTTTTTACTTTCACTTGTGCTTTGCTTGTATGGCCTCTACCTTCCTAGATTAGCTATCTAAATTATCTTGTCTCACATGCAATCTTTACTCCTTTGTGCGGTCTCCATCTGACGGTGGTTCAAATAATCCACATCATGCACCTCCGAATGATGCAACTAGACCTTCACCACAGTCGCAGTGGCCGAGATGAGTGCACGTTGTATTTTTTCATTTGTTGTTCACTTGGTGATGGACTTGTGATGCACTTGTGGACTTTGATGGACTTTGATGGACTTGTGGATTTATTTGGATGGACTTGAGCACTTATTATTATATATGTGATATTTATTGTGATGGATGTGATATGTGCGGATGGATGTGTGGATGGATGAGATATATATGTGATGGATGAGATATATGATTGTATGAATTTATATGTCATGATGGAATGTAAAAAAAATTAAAAATGGCCGTTTTGGGTCACTTTGCCGAGTGTTGCACTCGGCAAAGGACACCTTTGATGAGTGCCATGGTCACAGCACTCGGCAAAGCTGGAAAAATGGGTTGATGGAAACCATTTTTCCAGCTTTGCCGAGTGCCAGGACCATAGCACTCGGCAAAGAATTTTTTAAAAAAATCCAACTTTGCCGAGTGCTGGCCAGAGGACACTCTGCAAAGAATTAAAAGAAAATTCAAACTTTGCCGAGTGCCGGCAAGAGGGCACTCGGCAAAGATTTTTTTTAAAAAAAATTCAAACTTTGTCGAGTGCCGGCCAGAGGGCACTCGGCAAAAAAATTAAAAAAACAATTCAAACTTTGCCGAGTGCCGGCCCCAGAGGGCACTCGGCAAAGAATTTTAAAAAAAAAATTCAAACTTTGCTGAGTGCCGGCCAGAGGGCACTCGGCAAAGAATTTAAAAAAAAAATTCAAACTTTGCCGAGTGCTGGAAAGAGGGCACTCGGCAAAGAATTAAAAAAATAAACTTTGCCGAGTGCCGGCCAGGGGGCACTCGGCAAAGAAATTTTTAAAAAAATTAAAAAAATCTTTGCCGAGTGCCTACAGGGTTGACACTCGGCAAAGATTTTTTTAAAAAAAAAATAAAAAAATCTTTGCCGAGTGCCTACGGGGTTGGCACTCAGCAAAGCCACCTTCAACGGGGCCGGCGCCGTGACGGCCGCTTTTCTTTTCCGAGTGCCCAATAAAAGACACTCGACAAAGAAGGCTTCGCCGATCAATTTTTTGCCGTGTGTTCTTTGCCGAGTGCCGCACTCGGCAAAGGCTTTGCCGAGTGCAGTTTGGCCTTTGCCGAGTGCCTCAGGCACTCGGCAAAGAACCTGAATCCAGTAGTGAAAGGCTATCCGAGAGCTGTTGGATCTATTGCCTTCTCAAAGAAAACAAAGAACTTTTTCTGTTAGTAGCGGCAGGTTTGGTTCTTTTTCAGTTTTATGATTTATTTTAATTGTGATTTATTTTTTCTAGATGCCACCGTAGCGTTGCAATATACTAGTTGATAAAGTTGTAATCATATCAGCCATCATAAACAAGCAACTAGACCCAAACAATACGTAGATGACTGCAGACAAAATGGTAACGACCTTTTTTTCTGGTGAAGTAGTATTTTCTATAGCACTGCCCGGCTTGTGTATGAGCAAGACAGCGGTATGCATTATTTTGCTGACCGGGGCAAGTCTCCTCTACTGTGAAACTGTTGATTTCCATCCTTTGTGTGCTGAAATCTAAAACATTATGGCTTTGTCTAGCTACACTTGAATCCAGACCCAAATCCACATGGGTTGGAAGGGCCAAGGCTGCACTCCAATCTACCAAAATCACTGACTTTAGAACATGGCAAGTGCCCAAATTCCTTACAGGCCACACTGGTCTACTGCAAAGCAGTCATTCACAGAGTAAGAACACAGCACATACAGCTTGACTTCATCCAAAATAGTACAGTACTAGTACTCTAACCGAAACAATGTGTATCTTCTGATCCAAACAAACTTGTAAATACGACAAAAGGCAACGGCATGGAGCTGTAAACAGGTAACTGCTGATGTGCAGGGAATATACTTGTGAGTGGGGTACTAGTACTACAAGCTCATGCTGTGGCAGATACGGTTCTTCGAGGAAATATTATGGAGGGTTTCTCGTCCCTCGCCATGTTGGTCTGAGACAGAATAGCCTCAGGATGTTGTGGTGTCCCTTCCTCTGCTGCCGGCTTCATGATGCCAGCGTTGCAGAGCAAGGCCCAGAGGTGTGTCAGGAACTCACCCCCCATGTGTGCAGCGGCATTATCAGACCAAGCGGCATATAGGATCGTCTCGGCCCAGAAATCTGCCATCAGCTTCCATCGTACTGAGACGTCTCTCTGCTGCTCAAGTTGACGTTCGAGACGCACCCCACTCTGAAATGTGGTGAGGCTAGACACGTCTTCTGGCAGATGAAGTTCATGTATCCTCCTCCTGTTCTCTGTTGGAACCCAGCCATGGCGGCCGGTCCCTGGAACGACGGTGGAGCGGCGGCGACTGAGCACGGTCACCGCGGTGAGAGCACGAACGCTGGAACGCACACACGCGAAACTGGATGAACACAACAAGTTTGCACTGCGCAACTGCCGCACCTTTTTCTTGGACTTTTTCATTGCATTACATAGAGGGATACATGGGCTTGAAGCCCGACCACCCCGTCGCACGACGAGCTCCACGATCTCCTGCTTTACCGGATCGCTGACCGTGGGCATGCGCAGCGCGACGTCACGACGGTGGAGACCCACACGGCGGTTACGGCGTGGACTAGGCACACCACCAGCCACCCGCAATTCTACGCCATCTAATACAAACTATTGAAAGCGTAAACAGTTCCAACGAGATTACATCAAGGACACTAGACTTATTCAAACTAACAAATCACCCATTAATCTTGTTGTACTTGAACGATGCCCAGCCTTGATCTCAGCTCCACAAATCTGATCCTGCCTAGTGGCTTTGTCAGGATGTCTGCCAGCTGATCTTCAGTCCCCACGCGATCAACAAAATCCACGCCTTTCTCAATGTAATGAAGGCGAGTTTCAATGTGTTTACTCCTGTCATGGTGCACTAGATTCTTACTCAGCTCTATGCCTGACTTGTAATCAACAAGAAGTCTGAACTTCTGAACCTCATTGCCTGTCAGATCGGCCACCAACATACTGAGCCAAACACCCTGACATGCTCCTGCAGCAGCTGCAACATATTCTGCCTCACAAGTAGACAAGGTCACCATCTTCTGTTTCTGTGAAGCCCAAGTCACCAGACTGGAACCCAAGTAAAATACCACTCCAGATGTGCTCTTGCGGTGTACCAGATCACCTGAATGGTCACTGTCTATATACCCCAGCAGAGATAATTCTGACCTTCTTCCTTTCTTGTATCTGAGCCCAAGATGGATTGTGCCTGCAATGTACCTGACAATCCTCTTTACCACAGCCTAGTGTTCCTTGTCTGGTGCTTCCATGAACCTGCTAGCAACTCCCACAGCATATGCAATATTAGGTCTTGTATTCACAAGGTACCTCAAACTGCCTATAATGCTCATGTACCTTGTAACATCTTTTTCAGTTCCAGGCTTTGCTGTCATAGGTCTGACACGTTGTTCCATAGGAGTGTCAAGTGGATTGCATCCCCTCATCTGTCACTACTCAACTATTTTCTTGGCATAAGCACTCTGACTAATAGTGATTTCAGAGCCCGGTTGATTCACTTCCTGCCCCAAGTAATAACTGAGCAAGCCAAGGTCACTCATATTGAAGAGTTTCATCACATGTCCTTTGAATTCAGCAATCTTGCCACTGTCAGGACCACAAATTATCAAGTCATCAACATACACTCCAACTCACAAGAGTGAATCACCTTCACCTCATTTGTACACAGCATGCTCCACCTTACTCTTCACAAAGCCCAAACTGATTAGCTCATGATTCAGCTTGGCATTCCAAGCCCTGGGTGCCTGTTTAAGACCATACAAAGCCTTGTTGAGTTTGAACACTTTGCCTGCACCTTCCTTGTTGATGAAACCAGGGGGCGCTTAACATAAACTTCTTCAAGCAACACACCATTTAAGAAGGCTGATTTTACATCCATATGATGAATTTCCCAGTTGCCATGTGCTGCTAAAGCCAACAGTACCTTTACTGTTTCCATTCTAGCTACGGGTACAAAAACCTCCTCATAATCCACCCCCTCTTTATGTGCATAGCCCTTTGCAACAAGCCTAGTTTTGTACTTGACAATGCTCCCATCTGGATCCCTCTTAACTTTGAAAACCCACTTCAGACCTATTGCCCGATGATTTTTGGGTAAATCAGAGACCATCCAGGTGTTGTTCTCTTCAATAGACTGAAGTTCAGCTTCAATTGCTTTTCTCCAACACTCCTCCTCAAGAACCTCTTCTACACTGGCAGGCTCATCAGCAGCAAGAAGACACAACCCACTATATTCAAGATTCTGAATTTCCTCAGTTGTATCATACAGGTTGGACAGTGACATGAATCTGGGTGTCAGTTCATCACTTTCAGAGCATTGCTTTCCAGGTGGTGTTACCCACTGAGCTCCAGCTCCTCTAGGTGAATGTAAACTTGATGCAGTGTGTGTGGCTGACTCCCGGTAGCTCCCAAACATTGGAAACACTTGTGCAGATGATGGTGATGCTGGTTCAGGCCCCCTAGACTATGGACTGCCTTGCTCTACATCTGCTGTTGGTTGGGCTACAGTAGACTGAAATTCAGTGATGAAGAATTCAGGTATGTCTTGACTGTTACAGTAACTGCTCTAGTCCTAGCCTTTGTTCTCTTCAAAAATGACATCTCTACTTATGTGCAGCTTCTTTGACTCAGGATCATACATCCTATAGCCTTTGGTTCCCTCTGCATACCCCAGAAACACCATCTTCACTGATCTGTCACTCAGTTTTCTTACCCCAGGCCCATTGTTCTTCACATGTCCAACACACCCAAACACCCTCAGGTGTCCAACACTAGGTTTCTTGCCATGCCAGGCTTCATAGGGAGTGACTCCCTCTAAACTCTTGGTTGGAGCCCTATTAAGCACATAGACTGCTGCGGTGACTGCTTCACCCCATAATTGAGCTGGCACTCCTTTGCTTTTCATCATGCATCTTGCCATCTCTACAACAGTCTGGTTCCTTCTTTCTACTAACCCATTTTGCTGAGGTGTGTATGGTGTAGTAGTATAATGTTTGATTCCAAATTCAGTACAAAACACTGTGAACTGACTAGAGTTGAACTCACCCCCTCGATCTGTTCTGACTGCTTTCAGCTTCCCTTCTAATTCAGTTTTAGCCCTTGCCTTAATTTTCTTCAGGTAAGCCAAAGCCTCATCTTTCGATCTGAGGAGCTCAATCCACATGTATCTACTATGATCATCAACAACTAGCAGAAAGTGGACCTTGCCACCTGGTGTTGGAGGTGAAATCTGTCCACACAAATCAGTATGAAACAAATCAAAACCTTTCTCAGCTCGGTAGGATGATGCCCTTGGAAACGGTGCTCGATGTTGTTTTCCCAAAGTGCATCCTTCACAAACATAATCAACATGATCCACCACTGGCACTCCATTGACCATCCCCTTTCTACCCAATTCTCGGAGAGCCCTGAAATTCAAATGTCCATATCTAGCATGCCAAAGCCAAGCTGTGTCAGTGATACTCAGCATTAGGCACACTAGTGTTGCCAGTTTGATCTGCAACTTGTACAATCGATTACCAGTGCGTGGAGTACTGACAATCGGTCTCCTTCCCTGATCAATTCGATAAAAAAATCTGCAATAAACCATTCTCCAGCACTACCTTGCACCCTGCTTCCTCTAACTGACCAAGGCTAACAATGTTACTCTATAACTTAGGAATGTAGTAAACATTTGTTAATACCTTGTGCTCTCCTCCATGGCCTGTCATGATCATCGAGCCGAGTCCTTCAATATTAACACTGGAGCCATATCCAAAACGCACTGTGACGTGCACTGACATATCAAGCCCTGTCAGCACAGACCGCATGCCTGTCATGTGATTGCTTGCTCCTATATCAAGATGCCAAACACCATCCTCGCACTCAACAGGAATCACCTTCTTCTCTTGGACATGCACCATCTAAGGCTGCTTTGGCCCGACGTCATGAACTGTCGCAAGAAGGAACATCGCCTGATCAACGTCAGCCTTAGCAAGGTTTGTCGCCTCACGTTTCTCCTTCTTTGGGCGCTTGCAGTCCTGCGCCCAGTGGCCATATATGCCACAATTCTGGCACCTCCCTTTACGGCGTGGAGTGCCCTCTGAAGTGAGCTTGACACCGCCCTTCTGCGGTTCCTGGCGCGCCACGGACTTGCCCTTGCCCTGACCGCCTGATCCTCCATTCTCCTTGTTCACCGGCGACCCCGATTGTTGAAATCGGTGCTTGTGCTTCTCTAGCCAATCTTCCTCAGCGAGCAGCAACCGCTCGGCTTTATCAGTGATCTGCTCGACCTTGTTCTCAAACCGATCTTCTACAGTGCGCAACCGCCCCATCAGATCCTCCACCGACAATGTTTTCATATCACATAACATCTCGATGGATATGGCAACTTGATTGAAATGGGATGGCAGCACACACAAAAATTTCTTGACAACACAAGGATCGTCAATAGTCTCACCGAGGGATTTGAGTGTTGCGACGAGGTTGGTGATCCGCATGCCAAAATCCTCCACGCTTTCTCCATCTTTGAGCGATGTTCTCGAATTCCTTGAGAAGCTTCTGGACACTAATCTCCTTCACCCGATCTGCTCCAACCCTCATCATCTACACCGTATCCCACGCCTCCTTCACCGTCTTCTTCGCGCCAAGTGTTCCCCACATCTCCTTGGGAACGGATCTCATCAGAGCACCCATGGCCTGTCGGTCTTGTGACCACTTGACGTTGGTCCCTAGGTCAATTACCTCCCAGATCTCCATCGCCTCATAGTTGATTTGTATCAACATCGCCCACTCCACATAATTGGAGCTAGTGAGCATCGGCCAGACCAGGGAGCTCTCCTTGACGCTGCCAGCGATGGAGCTCGGACTGCCACCCATCTCCTCCATCAGTTGCCTTCGCGGGATCACGAACTTCTTCTTCGGAGGTTCTCGGGGTGGGCTGATCGACCCACCGTAGAACATCAATCGGCTCTGATACCAGTTGTTGGAACCCAGCCGTGGCGGCCGGTCTCTGGAACGATGGTGGAGCAGCGGCGACTGAGCGCGGTCACCGCGGCGAGAGCACGAACGCTGGAACACACGCGAAACTGGATGAACACAACAAGTTTGCACTGCGCAACTACCGCAACTTTTTCTTAGACTTTTTCACTGCATTACATAGAGGGATACATGGGCTTGAAGCCCGACCACCCCGTCGCACGACGAGCTCCACGATCTCCTGCTTTACCGGATCGCTGACCGTGGGCATGCGTAGCGTGACGTCATGACGGGGGAGACCCACACGGTGGTTACGGCGTGGACTAGGCACAGCACCAACCACCCACAATTCTACGCCATCGAATACAAACTACTGAAAGCGTAAACAGTTCCAACGAGATTACATCAAGGACACTAGACTTATTCAAACTAACGTTCTTGGCCATAGACATGTGTGTTCTTCTTCTTCCCAGTAGGTCTCTTGTTTGCTGCAAGACTCGTTGAAATGCGACCTTCACTGTCAGACTGCGCTCTGGGAGTAACTCGGGAAGAAATGCCACCAAGTAGGCGCAGTATTTTGACAGTGTCGTAGCTACTTTATGATATCCTATGCTCGGCTCCTCCAGTGAGTGGGACACACCCTCCTGCAGAGCCTGGGGTACTTCATCTTCCAGTGCTGGGACATCATGTCGCAGTAGCAGGTTGCAATGTGCCATATGAGGATGGTGTGTGTGAGGGTCTCTTGTCTGCAGGTCCATGACAAGTCATCCAGACTCCCGTTGTCTTTATACACCCCCAGTGACCTTGTGCCCATGGTTGGTGAACCATTCGTATCCTTGATGGTACGAGCTATGAATCTTTTCACGCTGTCCTGAACAACCACATCTTCTTCTTCTGTCGGGTGGTGCGTAATGAAACTATATGGCACTTGGGATAGAACATGTACCTTGCACCAGGCCATAAATGCCTTCTTGTATGAGCGGCGATCATAATCTTCCATGAGTGAGTACTGACCCATTTTGTTCCGCCAGTAAGGCAGCCGTGAAATCTGACTGTGTGGAGCAGCGGACTGGTCGATGACAGAAGGACCGGCAGTGTAATGCCCATAGTTGTAGGATAATATAGGAAGACATTCTGTATTGTATGCCAGTACCTTGGCAAATCGGGATTTTCTGGCTTCACAATCACGAAATACATGAGAAGTGGTGGCACAGCAAAGGAAACCATAAATATTACATTAGACTGGTCTTTGCCTCTTATTAGATACCCGATTGCATAACCAACTAGAAAGAACAGTGACACCCTCAAGGTTAATCACATCCTTTGTTTAACTGTCACCAAGCCAAAGGTTATCCTGGAGTGGTAGTTGGTGAAGAAGTAATCATGAAGGAGAGCCAACTGCACCTCAACTATGCTGAATGCCCTGCTCCAGTCTGCTAGCAGCTCTGTCAGTACAAAGTCACGCACCTGCGCATTTCCGTACTCACCCCTTGTTTAGTTGGACCCCAAAGTCCAAAAAGTTGCTACAGTACATGTCACATCGAATGTTTGCGGCCCGTGCATGGAGCATTAAATGTAGACGAAAAGAAAAACTAATTGCACAATTTGGTGGGAAATTGCGAGACGAACGTTTTAAGCCTAATTAGTCAATGTTTGGACACTATTTGCCAAATAAAAACGAAGATGCTACAGTAGCCCCAAATTCCAAATTTCGCGAACTAAACGAGGGCTCAGCACAAGAGGGAACCCAAACTAGTGCCTTGCTAAAAGCCGGCAGAAGCTGTAGGAGAGGCAAGTGTCTGGACCCACCGCAGAATCTCTTGGCTGTGAGAGCCGGCCACGCTGCTGCAGCACATCAGTGAAACTAATCCAACGGCCATCTTTCAGCTGCATAATGGGGTATTTGCATCCGTCGTACAGGCTGTTTGCGTCGCCATCAAAGAAGGGCGACCCCGACAGTGACAGAGTGTTGGCCGTCATAGTAACCGCACCACGGGCACATGCAAAGAGCAAGACAACACAACCGAAACTGAGGGCAACTTTGAGGTCAGGGTCAGAGGCAGCGGACGAGTGCACCGCATTTGCTGTGTAGAAGGCAAGGACTGTGGGAAAATAGAAAGCAGCCATGGCACCATACTTGACGACACAGTGCCTTGAGCGACGGCGCATGGGGCCTAGGATGCTCTGAAGATGGCGTAGTATAAACCATAGCACCCATGCGGCAAACACCTTGGCTTCGAGTTCGTGCTTGATCACCAGCCGGAGCATGGATTTGATGGGAACCACCGCAGAGGCGGTTGGCGCCATTGCCGGTGCAGCAGCCACCACCCTTAGTTCTCGTGGCATCTCGGTTGCCACACAGAGGTGTATATGTGGAGGTGGATGAACTGAGATTTAGAGGATATATGTCTTATTGGTTGCTGGCTGTTGCCATCCCCATGGTATTAGAACATGGATTTATGGATCGAACTCATCCAGTTGGGAGCTTCTTCCTTAAAAATCTAACAAAAAACACAACTACCATACAAATCGATGGCAAATAAAACTAAAGCTATTGACTTATTTATGCTGTCTTAAGTTCTGTAATGAATGTTCAGTACTGTAGTTTTCTGGCCATTTATACTATCTTCCACAAATCGACATTAAATAGCTTATTAATGAAACTCACTTGTGTAAGCTATTGACTCGCATATATATTAATGAAACTAAAAGTCATATGCAAGTTCTTGAAAAGGATGACGTTATAGAACACTCAATAATTTGTTTTTCTTAGAAGTATCCTGGATGCTGTTGTATTTTATCATGAAACTACTTCCACTCATAAAAAAATGATGTATTTGGAGATATTTAGCCAAACTACAAACATCATCAACTTATATACTAATTAGTTTGAGAATATTTATGCATACAATAAGAGCCGACTGGTGAGGAGCCCTTCTGGAGGAAATCTTATCTATGTGACACGCTGCCGAACTATGATGTTTGGTCTACCTGTTTGCATATCTGTTATGAGGTTACATGTCTTGTTCATTTCCGTTCATGGGATAGGTCCACGTGTATGCTGTGTAATAGGCAGGTTGGTCTCCTGAGGTAGGTAATCCCATCCCAGTCTACATTCTTTTGATGCATAACTCATTGTGTATGGCGTTTCGCTAAACTTGATTTCCGTTGTCAATGGAAATGGTATATGTCCTGGCTCAGAAAAAATAGAGAATTTTACTACAAAATAATTTTCGTGCTTTAAGGAAAATTTTAGAAGAATTAGTGATCATATGCACCAATGCAAAAGGAGTATATTGGAAAGTTCATTTCCATGTGGCATGGAGAATTTAATTAAACTAATTTGATATTCTAGATATTGACTTATTTTTGTATAAACTTTGTCAAAGCTCGAGAAAAGTTCTTGTTCTGGGGGTAAAGCTACAGAAGTTTGACTAAGTACATAATCAAAGTGGAATATAGTTTGGAACAGGAGTATGTCAGCTTTTTTTTTGCGATGGCCACAATACTAAAACATGTGAGGAGCGCTCACTCTTGGCTTCCTGGGTTTCTTTTTTTAATTTGTACACAAAATGTAGTGCTGATGAGCTGCTGACTTTGACCAAGTCATTAATCCAAGTCGTCAGCATTCTTTTATATTTTGATAGGGACTTCCAATAAAGATTAACTTGGTACATGGGTGAATGTCTGCATGGGATCAGTCTGATTCCAAAATATATTTGTCAGCACTGTTTTACTAGACAGTTGAGAACATGACTTTCATTTCTGCAGGAGTAGGCAGTTGATGAAAGACTACGGTATTGCCTAGCCTGATTATTGCCAAACTTGTGCTGAGCCGTTGTGTTTCCTGCCGATTTTGCACAAGATGTACTGGGTATGTTCTGGGATTTGGTTGAGCTCGGTCAGTACAGGTTTGAGTCTTCAAGGCATGGTGTATGTAGAAGCTGAAGTATTGAGCACCTGGACCATGTTCTGGATGTCAATGAAGGTGTTGACCTGCTGAAAATGCAATGAGCTTGATGCTTTGACCTACAGGTAAATGGCAGTAGCATCAACCTTCAGAACATTTGGAATGTTCTTGACTCTTGCCTTTATGTGGATAACTGTCTTGCTATGTCCATAAGTGGAGGTGGTGTGAATACCGACACAATGAAGGCCCGAGTGCATTGTCGTCGTTTCAGGAAGAAATGAAGCATCTGTGTAGCAGTACATTGTCAGTGTATTGGTGTCAAGAATTGCTGTATTTGAGTGCTGGTGATGTGCTGTAATAGGGGTGGGGGATGAGAGTGGTACGAGTGGTTTGCTTTTAATCTTATGGGTTGTCTTGGGGCTTCCTTTATTCATCCTTCAAAACAATGTGCTGCATAAATGTCATCCATTTTGTACTGTCAAGTTTAGTTGGTCCTTTGCCAAATATGCAGTAACACACCTATACATTACTGGGGCCAATATCATCACTGCAATCATTCACTTGTTTATCCACATTTAATGTTCAAAATATTCACATAATTCTTCTTGATTGGCAACATCAACATCGATAGCCGACTTGTATATTAAACTCACTAGTGTAAGGAAGATATTATAGAAGTCATAAGCAATTATTGAGAAGTGTCAACTCAGTTAGAATTAGAATATACCAAAAAATTATGGTTAGAAGCATAAAAAAATGTCTCTGAACTAACCATGGTTTATTCTAGGTGTGTGAATTAATACTGCATGACTAGCATTGTAGCCCTACCACTTCACTACGTGTAAAATAATAAGAGTAGTTTCTGCATAGATAACCATTGTACCATGGAGTTTAGGTACTTCTTTGCTATATATCTAACAACACACCTAACCTAATGAGGTCAACATCATCACTACATTCATTCACTTAAATATTGCATTGGTAGACCAGTTATTAAGCTCACTACATATTACTGAGAAGTTCTTACAGAAGTCAAAAGATATTATTGAGAGGAATTAACTCAATTAGAATGCACCAAGAAATATAGTTAGAGGCATCCAAGAATGTCACTGGATCTAATCAGGGTATTGGTAATATTGAAACTTTTTGAATTAATACTGCATAACTAGCATGGTAGCCCATGCACTTCACTATAATAATGTCGAGAGCAAATGTGAGGAGACCTTGATGCAAGTCACTAATGAATCGTTCATGATGAATCTAAGCAAGGGACACCACTTTTCTGAATTTCATGTTAGGGCCATCAAAAGTGAAGAACTATAACGAATCCGGTCACTATAATACAAAAGAGTGATGGGTTTACACCTCGACAGGTCACTGATTAGTTTTTATAAGAAATAATTAATGTGATGGGACAAGATTTATGGTCATCATATTTAATTTCTGATCCCTAACTGCTCTGTTCAATTCCATTTCTAAATGGCATACAATCAGAACTTGAACAAGAAATATAATTTATGAATTCATGGACGAGGAGTAAGAACACCAATAAAACAGTAGTTTCCGTCTGAAACAAACAACACCTGAATACATCATTAGTATTATATTTATCGGTAAAGCCGAGCAAGTGGGGCCAGCACTTACAAGAAACCTGAACATAAGAAACAAATTGCACCTACAGATAAACCGGCACCAGAACTGAATGTTAATGAAAACTTGAATTCCTCAAACTAAGTGATCGAAACTTGAACATGAACAATGAAAAATATAACCCGTGAAACATTTAAACCGATGAAAAACTCATACCGAGTCTCAAAGTCTGAACACAAGTTACTCAAGCACTTGTATTAACCTTGACGAGATCTTGACACGTAGTCCTATTGCTCAAACCCTAAATCGCGACTCACATTTTCTGAAATGTAGATGAATTTGTGGCCAGCTTGCTATTTGGCTCATAACTTATTTGGTTTAGTTAACCTAACACACATCTAGGATGTCTATATATAAAATTTCCTACAACTTTTTTTAAGGTGAACTAGTCCAACTCAACTCCACGGAGCAAATTCCTAGCTAGGCAGGACAGCAATGCCATTGGAAAGATAAAAGGGAGGGCTACAAATTTTGTTTTTTGTAGATGCTGATATTGCACACCGATTATTCATTGAAATTAAAAAGAATTAATCAATCTAATTCGCGTGTACTTTGAACTTATTCTCTTGTTGGTCAACTTGTCTGTACTGTTAATAAATAATGCAAATAAATATCGAACAAGAGACAGATTTTTATGTTCAAAAAACACTTGCTGGAAAAAACTACAAGTGCTAAACAACAATTTTCACTATATGAGGAGAGTTTACAAAATGCAGGGAATACAACGAGTTGTCAGCTCTTCCCATGTGTCTTACAAGATGTACATATAGGGCGGATGGACTACAGTAAAATTCAGGCCATCGAGGTGTCCCTGCAAGACTCAGGTTGGAATTCGGATCATACTAAAACAATATGCACCTTAAGACTAATTTCATCTTGTAGCAAATGAAGTATTATCAGTCCAGTAACTGGAATAATAAATATTCACGGGCACTAACAGTCACTTGGACAAGCTTATTTTCTTGCAATCTAGAAGTCATAATTTTTCTTAGTTAGGCAATGTTTTTGCTCACGGTCATTACTTGTACCGCCATGGAGCTCATGCAACTTTAACCAAATTTCATTTGTTGTAGTTAGTGTCAACGCTTGGCTACAGATTTCCATGTTAAAAAATTGAAACAAGTATTTTTTAGCTCTTGCATTTAAGTGAATTTTTTCCGTCACCTACCATGGGTTTTTCAGGATTCTTTAGGGGTTTCATCCCATCACAGGTGACTCCAAACACCTAGATCACCGCTTCCATGTATCGAGTCATTCTAGTACTCCAATACGGGGAATTAACACCGTCGAAGTGTGGAAGCCTAGAGATATCCATCCTTCCCACCCTAAATAGCATCGGCTCAACGGTGGTGAAGCCAAAGGTCAAAATTGAGCCAACCGGCTCTGATAACACTTGTAGGGACCATGATGCCAAAGCAAGGGGTGAATTAAGCTGTAAGGAAAATGGAACCTAGGCCCAGTTAGTTTGGATTTTGGTGTTTGAACTAATGTGTTTGCTAGTGATTATTTTATAGTTCAATAGGATACAACGCGGACTTGGACCAAGTTTAGAACATGAATAAAATGATCAACACTCAAAAGAAGACATTGGAGGATGTGTTGACAACCTAGAAGTGAAGCAAGGAGTTCAAGACGCAAAGATGTCGAAGCCCGAACAAAGCCACGCAAAGAAATGGAAGCGGACAGTGGCTGAGTGGGCACCGCACAAGGGGTGGCGGTGCCACCAGAGATGGCTGCTGCAGTTGGAGAAAAGGGGGGCACCGGAAAGCACCGTGTGCACCGCCGGTGTCACCGCCATGGGGTGGCGGTGCACCAGATAGGGGGTGATGGTGCCACCGCCCTAATTTTCTAGAGAGCAGCGTTGGGGAAATCGGGCACTGCCTTGGTCACTACCCTGAGGGTGGCGGTGCACCGCCCTATGAACAGTACCCCCAATGGCCGGATTGTCAGTGACCAATGGCTAGCTAACATGGTTGGCACTGCCCTGTCCGGTGCCTGGCACCGCCCTACCCGGTGCCTGGCACTGCCATGTCCAGTGCCCACGCAGAAAAGTGGAGCTCGGCCCCAACAGCTATATCTCCACTTGTGGCCTATATATATGACTCCAACCACTGAGGGAAGATAGGAGGGTGTTACTACACCTCTTTTGTGCTCTCCACATGCATAGAGTTTAAAGATCACTTGGCGATTAGCATAGGTGCTTTTGTGAAGTGCTTAAGTTAGTTAGACCATGCTCATGTATTCACACTCTAGGCTAAGGTCTAATTGCTAGTGAGGTTTGCATACCTCTCATGCAAAGGTGCTTGCGTGCACTGGGCTTGTACTCGGCGGGGCTTGTAGTCTTGCGAGGCCACACCAACCGCATTTGGGGTGTGGCCGCCACCGGGTACCAAAGGGAACAAGGCCCATGGCGTTTCGGCCGGAAGCTTGAAAGTGAAGACGGTGGGGAGCGGTCCGGGACAGGCTTGCCGGAAGGCACACCGGAGATCCACTTGCGCGTGGGGAAGGTCCGGGGCCTCCACGGACATACCTGATCGGGAGCTTGGCCCTTGCGAGGGATTCCTTGCGAGGGGCTTCAACAAGGACTAGGGGGAAGCTTGAGCGCTTCTCGATACCTCGGTAAAAATACCGGAGTCATCGACGGGAGTTTGCATCTCTACCTCATCTTTACCTTCCGCATTCACTTTACTACCATGGTTATGTGATTTACTTCCCTAGCTTAGTTGATAGGATTGGAACCTAGGTTGCATAACTCTTTTGCGGTAGAGATAGCAACACACCTAGCAAAATCGTAGTTGCACATTAAGATAGATTACTTTCTTGCATAGGTTTTGACTAGGTAAAATTAGAGGCCTGAGTTAGAAGTAGAATTTTAAGTTGCCTAATTCACCCCCCTCTTAGGCGTCACGGTCCCTTACAAGTGGTATTAGAGCCAGTTGGCTCTATTTGGACCTTTGGCTTCACTGCCATTGAGCTGACGCTATTTAGAGTGGTTGGGATGGATACCTCTAGGCCTCCGCACTTTGACGGCACTAACTTCCCCTACTATAAAGCTAGAATGGCTTGTCACCTTGAGGCGGTAGATTTGGGTGTTTGGAGAGTCACTCGTGATGGAAAGAAAACCATTAAGAATCCCGATAAACCCACAGAGAGTGAAGAAAAAGAAATTCATTTCAATGCTAGAGCTAAAATTTGCTTGTTTGAATCTTTTAGAATGGATGTGTTTAACCAAGTGTTCACTTTAAATATGGCACATGAAATTTGGTTAAAATTACAAGAGCGCCATGACAGCACAAGTAATGTCTGTGAGCAAAAACATTGCCTAGCCCAACAAAGTTATGATTCTTTTGAAATGAATGATGATGAGCTTGTTCGTGACATGTATTCTCATTTGAATCTAATTATCAATGAGCTCAATTTTATAGGATTAACAAAGCTAGGTGATGCGGATATCATCAGGAAGATCATCTCTGTGCTACCACAAAAGAAATATGCAAGCATCATCACCATCCGTCACAACATGGAGGACTTGAGCACCATGACCCTAGCCATAGTCATTGGCAAGATAGTGGTATTTGAAATATAACACAAGATGGCTCAAGAAGAAGCCTCTTCATCAAGCAAAGGCAAAGCTCTCACATGTAGTGAGAAAAAGAAGATGAAGAGCAAGCAAGTTGAGACAAGCTCAAGCTCAAGCTCCTGAAGTGAAGATGAAGAAGAAGATGATGATGATGATGATGATGATGATGAATCAAGTGATGATGATCAATCTTCCTCCTCCGACCTTGATGAAAAACAATCAAACTTATCAACAAGGTGGAGAAGATGATCCAAAGGCTCAATGTCAAGGGTGTGCCCATCCAAATTCAAGATTTCACCTTCACTAACCAAAGAAATGAGCAAAGGAAGAAAGGATGCTATGGATGCGGCAAGTTGGGGCACTTTGTGGAAGTTTGTCCAAATATGCCCACACCCAAGACAAAGAAGAAGGCAAGAAAGGCAAAACACCAAGCCCTCACCGCAATCAAAATGTGGGATGATTCATCAAGTGAAGATGAAGCCCAACACAAGAGGCTAGACCACAAGAACTCATCATCAAGCTCTTCTCATGTGTGCCTTATGGCATGAGGTAACGAAAGCTCATCCTCTAGTGAGAGTGATAGTGATGATGAAATGCCTTCCCTTAATCAACCTATGCAAGAAAATCTTAAATATGCTAACACTAGTAGAGAACAGACCTTTGATCCAAGGGCCAAACCAGACTCTAGTCCCAGGAAATATTGCGCCCGGGACTAGAGAGACCTTTAGTCCCGGTTGGTGGCTCCAACCGGGACTAAAGGTCCCTGCCCAACGGCTCCTGTGCCAGGCCGTTGTGGCAGGGGACCTTTAGTCCCGGTTGGAGCCACCAACCGAGACTAAAGGTCGACCTTTACTCCCGGTTGGTGGCTCCAACCGGGAGTAAAGCTCTTGTCCCGGCTAGTGGCGTGGCCCGGGACTAGAAAGTGACCTTTAGTCCCGATTGGATCCACCAACCAGGACTAAAGGTACCCCCTATAAATCCTGCTGGCCGTCTTCTTCCTCCCCAAGCCCGCCCGAGAGCTTCAGTTCAAATTTAAGAAGTGTTCTTGCTCTTTCTCCATCCATTCTTCGATTCCTCCGTCGATTTCTTCGATTCCTCTGTCGATTCTTCGGTTCTAAAGGTTACCAACTTCATACTCTCATGTTTCACCATTGTCTTATCTCATTTTGTTCACTATATATATATGGTTCTTTATTGTGGTTTTTTTTCATTTGTAAGCAATTTGAGCTCAAAATCACTTCAAGCTTGCATATTTACATGAAGGAAGGTTAAAGTAGCTATTAAAAACTAGTATTCACCGTTCATTTGTAGCATGCATAGCACACTTCATTGTTTAGAGATATAGAGAATTTTAGAGTTTTTTTAATTTTATTTGTTTATAAAATTAGAAATTTATAGTGTATTAAAAAATGAGTATAGAGAGTAGATGGCAACTGCTTCCAGGTCCTCGGCCTCTCATGGGTTTCCAAAGCGACTTAGGCCGGGCCTCCCACTCATTGCATGCGGCAAGTGTTGTGATGAGACGAAGATTGTGATGGAGTACCGAGTGAAGAAGGAGGGTCCCAACAAGGGTCGCATTTTCTACAAGTGTCCGGATCGCAATGTGAGTTATTTTATCGTATTTAATTACTATGGTTAGTTTATACCTATTTTCATGATGGTTGTGATTAAAGTTCTAATTTTCTGTTTTAATTTCAGTGGGATGGCACTGGATGTTCAGGCTTGTACTAGGAGGAAGAGTATGTTGAACTCATGCAAAAATATCTTGCACAACAGGCAGATATGTCGGCTAATGAGGTAGTGATCTAGCCGAAGAAGCCCAAAGATGTTGAACAAATGGGGGATATGTCTGTTTTAGTTGGGATTGGTCACGAAATCATTGTGATGCTGAAGTGCATTTTAGCTTTAGTGTTTTAGTGGTAGTTGGGATTGTCTACATTGTAGCGAGGCTTTCTTAAATTTATAGCTTTTGTGGTGGTATGCATGTTGTATAATTAATTAATTATGTTCTAGGTTTTAATACGGTATTTATGTCATGTAATGCAGATGAGTAGGCATTGGATGTACAATGCTGATCGTCGCTCTCAAGAGTTCATGGACGGCGTGCATTCTTTGTTACGTGTGGCCGAGGCAAACAAACGCGATGGTTTCATGTGCTGCCCATGTGCCGTATGTAAGAATACGATGGAATATGCTAACTCAAAGACTCTTCATTCACACTTGTTCAAATCGGGTTTCATGCCAAACTATATTTGTTGGACAAAGCATGGAGAAACCGGAGTTGTAATGGAAGAAGGTGAAGAAGAACAATGGGGCGATGATGACATTTTTGCTGAATATGGTGCCTTCAATGATACTGCAATGGGGGAAGCTGAAGAAGAGGTGGGGGCAAAGGAGAAGCCCGCTGAAGAAGAGGTGGGGGCAGAGGAGAAGCCCGCTGAAGAAGAGGTAGGGGCAGAGGAGGAGCCCGCTAACGATCTTGGTCAGGCCATTCGTGATGCACAAAGAGAATGCGAAAGTGAAAAAGAGAAGATCAAGTTCGACCGCATGCTAGAGGATCACAAGAAATTGCTATGCCCAACTTGTGATGCAGGGCAGAAAAAGTTAGGTACCACATTGGAATTGCTGCAATGGAAGGCAAAGAATGGTGTATCTAACAAGGGATTCGTAGAGTTACTAAAAATCCAAAAGAAGATGCTTCCGAAGGATAACGAATTGCCCAGCACTACGTATGAAGCAAAACAGGTAGTCTGCCCTTTAGGATTAGAAATCCAGAAGATACATGCTTGTCCTAATGACTGCATCCTCTACCGTGGCACGGAGTACAAGAAGTTGGATGCATGCCCTGTATGTCACGCGTCGCGGTATAAGATCAGGCGAGATGACCCTAGTGATGTTGAGGGCGAACGTCCCAAGAAGAAAATCCCTGCCAAGGTTATGTGGTATGCTCCTATAATACCACGCTTGAAACATCTTTTTAGAAACAGAGACCATGCAAAGTTGTTGCGATGGCACAAAGAAGACCGTAAGGTAGACAATATGTTGAGACACCCTGCTGATGGGTCCCAGTGGAGAGCAATCGATAGAGAATTCCCCGAGTTTGCAAGTGTCGCAAAAAACTTAAGGTTTGCTTTAAGGACGGATGGTATGAATCCTTTCGGGGAGCAGAGCAGTAGTCACAGCACTTGGCCTGTTACTCTATGTATCTACAACCTTCCTCCCTGGTTATGCATGAAGCGTAAGTTTATTATGATGCCGGTGCTCATCCAAGGCCCAAAGCAACCTGGCAACGACATCGATGTGTACCTGAGGCCACTAGTTGAAGAAATTCTACTTTTGTGGAACAAGCCAGGTGTACACGTGTGGGATGAGCACAAGCAAGAGCACTTTGACCTGCGAGCATTGTTGTTCGTAACAATCAATGATTGGCCAGCTCTAAGTAATCTTTCAGGACAATCAAACAAGGGATATAATGCATGCACGCACTGTTTCGGTGACATGAAAGGTATATTCTTGAAAAAGTGTCGCAAGGTTGTGTACCTTGGGCATCGAAGGTTTCTTCCTACAAATCACCCCGTAAGAAAGAAAGGCAAGCATTTTAAAGGTAAGGTAGACCACCAGACCAAGCCTCGCAACTGAACTAGTGAGGACGTCCTCGATATGGTCAATGATGTGAAAGTAATATTTGGAAAGGGACCTGGCAGCCAACCTGTTTTGAAGGACGCTAACGGTCACGCACCCATGTGGAAGAAGTCCATATTTTGGGAGCTACCCTATTGGCAAGTTCTAGAGGTCCGCAGCGCGATCAACGTGATGCACCTGACGAAGAATCTTTGTGTGAACCTGCTAGGCTTCATGGGCGTGTATGGGAAGCCTAAGGACACAATTGAAGCACGACAGGACCTACGGTGTTTGAAAGAACGAGACAACCTACATCCAGAGAAGACAGATGATGGACGCCAGTACTTAAGTCCTACCAGCTACACTCTTAGCAAAGAAGAGAAGGACAGCTTGTTTGAATGCCTAGATAGCATTAAGGTACCGTCTGGATTCTCCTCGAATATAAAGGGTATAATAAATGTGCCAGAGAAGAAATTTGGACACTTAAAGTCCCATGACTGTCATGTGCTCATGACTCAATTGCTTCTAGTTGCATTAAGAGGAATTCTACCGCCAAATGTACGTCTAGCCACCGTGAAGCTATGTGCATTCCTCAATGCAATTTCTCAGAAGGCAATCGATCCTACGGATCTAGCGAAACTACAGAATGATGTGGTTCAATGTCTTGTTAGCTTTGAGTTGGTGTTCCCTCCTTCCTTCTTTGATATCATGACATACCTCCAAGTTCATCTGGTCAAGGAGATTACTATTCTCGGTCCTGTGTTCCTACACAACATGTTCCCCTTTGAGAGGTTTATGGGAATCCTGAAGAAATATGTTCACAACCGTGCTTGGCCAGAAGGAAGCATCGCCAAGGGCTACAGAACAGAGGAGGTCATTGAGTTCTATGTTGACGTCATTCCCGATATTAACTCGATTGGTGTTCCTGATTCGCGACACGAGGGGAGACTAAGTGGAAAGGGGACACTAGGGAAGAAAACATATATTGGTAAGGGTGATGATTATTTCAATAAAGCACACTACACAGTTCTACAGAACTCCTCCTTGGTAGATTCGTATATCGAGACACACAAGAACCTCCTCCGATCTGAGTTCTCAGGGAAGTCTGAAGCATGGATTACGCGTCAGCACATGGAAACTTTCAGCGACTGGTTGCAAAAAGAATGTCAGGGTGATGAGAGTATTGATGAGGAGCTGTATTTGTTGGCTAGGCAGCCATCGTGGCATATCCTCACATACAAAGGGTACGAGATAAATGGGAATACATTTTACACAGTAGCACAAGATAAAAGGAGCACCAACCAGAACAGTGGTGTTCGCA
This sequence comes from Miscanthus floridulus, assembly GCF_019320115.1. Taxonomy (NCBI): domain Eukaryota; kingdom Viridiplantae; phylum Streptophyta; class Magnoliopsida; order Poales; family Poaceae; genus Miscanthus; species Miscanthus floridulus. Next base: position 25,355,150 of record NC_089588.1, on the reverse strand, counting down.
TAGATGCCACCGACCCTAGTGGGAACAAGCAAACATAATATGGCCGCATAGAGGAGATATGGGAACTAGACTATGCATCTCATTTTAAGGTACCTTTGTTCAAGTGCCAGTGGGTAAAGACGACTGGAGGCGGCGTAGCAGTCGACATCCAGTATGGAATGACAACAGTGGACCTCAACAATATTGGGTACAAAGGCAAACCGTTTGTCCTTGCGAAGGATGTGACTCAGGTGTTCTATGTCAAGGACATGTCTACAAAGCCTAAGAGAGGGAAAAACGACAACCACCCAATCAATGATGAGCCAAAGCGCCACATAGTTCTTTCAGGAAAAAGAAACATCGTCGGAATCGAAGACAAGTCAGACATGTCAGAAGATTATGAAAATGATGATCGAATTTCACCCTTCATAGTGAACAAAGACCCTAGCATCTAGCTAAACGATGAGGATACTCCATGGTTACGGCGCGATCATAACCAAGGGACATACGTCAAGAAGAAGTTCACTACTGTGCCCGCTTGATATATATATATTGATGTTCAATAGTGTGTATTAGAGATATTATGTAATAATTGGGAATTTATGTTTGATGTTGAATTATGTCACATTGAAATGATGTGAAAACAAATTTATGTTTGATGTTGGGATTATGTCACGTGGAAATGATGTGAAAACAAATTTATGTTTGATGGTGGGATTATGTCACGTTAAAATGATGTGAAAACAAATTTCCAGTCAAAGCACAAGAGTTTTTCTGAATTTAATTAAACACTATATTTTTGCATTATTGAAATAGTAATTTAAACACTATATTGTGTTTTAAAACTTGTTAAAAAAATTAAAACTTTAGGTCACATAATTTTCCTGTGTGCAATAAAGCAAAATAGAATCTATATTTTTTTAAAATATTTTTATGTCTTTTATTTAATTTTCTGTGCAATTAACTATCCTTTTTTCATTTATGTAAAAAGAAATATATTAAAATCCTAATGAATTGGCGGGCAGCGAAACTGCAGTTTGGCTGCCCGCCAAAAACCTTTAGTCCCGGGCGCCACCACCAGCCGGGACTACCTTTAGTCCCGGGCGCCACCACCAGCCGGGACTAAAGGTGCGACCTTTAGTCCCGGGCGTTAACAGGGCCCAGGACCGGCTGGTGGTGGCGCCTGGGACTAAAGGTCCTCTCCCTTTATATAGCCTCTGCGCCCGCCCCGGCCCCTCTTCTTCCTCCTCCCCACTGCCGAGCCAAGCCCTAACAGACCCACCGCCGACGCCGCACCTCGCGAGCGCCCACACGCACACCGGTGCCCCACCGCCCCGACATCGCACGCCCTGACTAAGCGCGCTCGCCGACGTGCCGCCCCCCGACCACCCCGGCTCGACGCCTCGACGCCCCACCGCCCCGACGCTCGGCCCCAACGCCACACTACGGCCCGGCCCGACGCCACGCCGCCCCTGACGCCGCGCCACGCCCCTGACGCCCGACGCCACGCCGCCACTGACGCCGCGCGTGCGGCCCTGACGACTCCACCCCAGCCCGGCCGGCCACGACGCTCGCGCCGCCACCGACGCCACCCGGCCCAGCCACCGACACCGCCGTCGTCATCACCGCCTCCGGACGCCCATCACCGTCGACCCCTATGTACGTCGATCGTCACCGCCGACCCCTACGTACGTCGATATGTGTTTGTATGTGATATATGCAGAGGAACGCCTCGTTGTGTTGTATGTGGAGCAACGCCATCGTTGTGTTGTATGCGGAGCAACGCCGCCTCGTTGTGTTGTATGCGGAGCAACGCCTCCTCGTTGTGTTGTATGCGGAGCAACGTCACCCCGTTGTTGTATATGCGGAGCAACGCTGCCCCGTTGTTATATATGCGGAGCAACGCCGCCCCGTTGTTGTATACCCTAGCGAGAATGACGATTCGCCCTAGCGAGAACGACGATTCGCCCTAGCGAGAACGACGAATTCGCCCTAGCGAGAACGACGAATTCACCCTAGGGCGAATTCGTCGTTCTCGCTAGGGCGAATTCGTCGTTTATATGACTTGTTTACATATATGACTTGTTTATATGACTTGTTTACATATATGACTTGTTTACATATATGACTTGTTGACATATATGATTGTTTATATATATGAATTGTTTATATATATGACTTGTTTATATGACTTGTTTATATATGTGACTTAGATTTATTTTGTATATGACTTATTGTACACATATGACTTGTTTACATATATGAATTGTTTATATATATGACTTGTTTATATGACTTGTTTATATATGTGACTTAGATTTATTTTGTTTATGACTTATTGTACATATATGACTTGTTTACATATATGACTTGTTTACATATATGACTTGTTTATATATATGTGACTTAGATAAATTTGTATATGACTTATTGTATATATATGACTTGTTTATATATGTGACTTAAATTTTGTTAAATTTGTTAGATATGGCTGCCCCGGGAGACAACATGGAGGAAGAAATGATGAATATTATTGCCAATGCTGGTGAGCAGGATGTTGATGATGGAAGTCAATACCTAGCTCTTGAAAATGAGCAAGAAAATGTTTTGCAAGAAAATACAGGCGAGGTATATATACTAAATATATATTATATGTGAATATTGTATATATTTCTGTGTACAAAAGATATTTATTTATTATTTTTTTTATGTAGCCCTCTGGATCGGCGACCACAACGGCGAAGAGCAAAAATGTTCGAGGACCGAAGAAACCACTGGAGGGCCGGTACATAATATCGAAATTCAACATCGAGACTGGTGAACCACTTGGTCCACATAAAAGGAAATTCGTGGAACACTGTGGGTACCTTGTAAGGGACAGAATTCCAATTAGTATCCGTGAATGGAAGAAAAAGATCAACGAGCCTGATGTTAGTTTTGTCTCTGATGTTGACAAGAATTTGCTCTGGAATGATATCCTTGCCCATTTCACGTTGCAAGCGGATGATTATGATGATATCAACGATGATGAATTGAAGGAGCTAGTTCGATCGTGGGCTATGAAGAAGATGGCCACACAATTCCAGACTTGGAAGAAACACCTATACAACACATACATCAAGAAGAACGAAACGCCGAATTTCAATACTGCTACAGGCCCGATCTCGAAACAGAGGCCCTATTGGAATGATTTCATAGAGTACAAGACATCAGCAGAGGGTGAGGCACGGGTGAGAAGGAACCAAGTGAATGCCCGAAAAAAGGTATACCACCATGACATGGGATCAGGTGGCTACGATACTGCCATTCCGAAGTGGCAAAAAATGGAAGCGGACATTATTGTCAAGGGGATCGAACCAGAATCAGCCAAGTGGCCCCCACGCTCGAAGAATTGGTTTTTTGGTCATGGGGGAAGACTCGACGCACAGTCCGGTCTGGCAGTGTATGGGCAAAAACTCGAAACAGCAGCACGCCGATTGGCTTTTGCTATTGAAGCTAAAGAGATTGGTGTGTTCAAGCCCAATAGAGAGAAGGATGAGCTGGCGTATGCCATCGGGACTGCTGAACACACTGGGCGAACCAGAGGCTTAGGACGCAACACTCCATTGGTTCATGGTTTCCCTAATGACAGGGAAACCTACCGAAGCCGCCAGAGAAGCAAGGAGGAGCAAGCAGCGCGGGTGACAATGTTGGAGGAAATGGTGCTAGAAGCAAAGGAGCGAGAAAAAGCAATGGAAGCAAGAATGCAGGAAGAAATCAGAAAAGCAAGTGCAGATAGCAATGAGTGCCTAGAGGCAGGCATCAGAGCTAGGAATGAATGTTAATATTAGCCCCCCTGGTTAGTTGAAAAGAAGCTGCGCTTCCACTGAGCTGCCAAAGCAAGATGACACAGCGCTGCGCTTCCCCGTGGATGATGTCACTACTCCAATGACATCAATTGAGCTACATGTTACAAGGGGGAATGACACAATCAAGGTCGCTGTCGGTGTTTTTACTCCTCCAGACCCTACCAAGATACCAAGAATCCATGGGGCACCAATACAACCTGGATATGCTAGGGTCGCAGTGGATAAAGTGAGCAAAAGTTATGAGGATCTAGCTCTTGACATTTCTGGAGGTGATGGAGAGAAGACTCTAGGAGAAGCAGAGAAGGCATATATACTATGGCGCAAGCGCAACATTATTATCCCTAGGGCATCTGCTCCACCGCCAGCAGACATTAGGTGCGGACAAAAGTTAACAAAACAATTTTTTGATAATTTTCTATGGGCATGACTAATAATAAGCATTTACTTATATCTCATTATTTTTTGTACTCACAAAGCAGGGCCTCCACCAACCAAAGTCCAGTTGTTGCTTCTCCCGACCATCATAGTGCTCAGGGCAATGATGACGCCATCGAAGGCACTGCTGCATCCCCACCATTTCCAACTCCTCTGCCGCCTCCAAGGAAGTCCACAACTCCTCCGCCGAGGTCTCCAATGCCTCCGCCACCTCCAAAGTCTGCACTGCCTCCAAGGCGGTCTCCAACACCTCCAAGGAAGCCAGCCCCTAAGAGGTCCGCCCCGCAAACGAAGCTGTTACCCCTCCCACCGGCAAAGAAGCAGAAAGCAAATACTCATCCAGTTATTCCCCAAAAACTATCTTATGAGAAAAGTGAACATGAATTAAATGATGCAGTACAAAAAGAAGTGACAGATTTCTTTGAAGGTGCAAAATAGGCACGACGAGCGAGGGAGAACCCAGAGCCATCATACTTCTTCCTACCTCCAGATCAGCTAAGAAAGAAGTTGGAACAAAAAAACGGGATTCTCTTAAGAGCGCCGTGAAACGACCGATATCGGACTATGACCGCCCTCTCACCAAGTCATATGAGGCGGCGCAAAAAAAGAAGAGAGTAGGGAAAGGTGTTGCACAACTCGGACAACAATCGCAACAATCAATCCCCCCCTTGTCGTTCCTAACGAATATGGTTCAAACTTAAACTTAGTGGAGGAGGTAGGCGGCTATGAGTCGTTTCTTCAGTTTTATGAGGACACTGGTTTGAACCTTGCCGAAGTGCTCGCTGAAGGACCATCTGCTCCGGAAGTGGATCCTTACAAGAAATTTGTACCAGGCCAGAGTCTATACAACCTAGAGAAATTAGGTGAACTGGGTACATAAATGTACCTGCTAAACGGGTGGTACATATCGGCGTCTGATGCGGGACAAATCTATCTTTCTGTCAGAATTAGAAACCACCATTACTTCCATGGCAATGACATTATCTATGTCGAGCTTCCAGAATTACACCAACTATGCCACCTAGACTCTCTCGACAAAAGTCTCATTAGCTGCTATTATCTGTAAGTGTGATTATTTTCTACTATATTCACAATTTCTTTATTATATATTCACAATATATATATTCACAATTTTCATGTATGTAGATATGAGATGACAGAACTTAGAAAGAGAAAGGATAATAATGTTGGGTTCGTTGATCCGTATGTCGTATACAAACACCCTAACCCCCCGAAGGATTATAAGCCTCAATCTGAGAGAAATCTCATGAATTTCTTAATGAACCAACGCGACAAGAAGGAGATACTCTTCCCCTACAACTTCAAGTGAGTGTTATTATAAGTAATTAATGTCGATCATATATATGGGACATCAATATTTCCTTACTAGCTAGTTACCTCTCTCTCACACACACACACACACATATATATATATATATGTTTATATATATATGTTTATGCAGCAATCACTGGATATTGATGGTCATCGATATGGCCAATAGTATATATATATGTGTGTGTGTGTGTTTGTGTGTGTGTGTGTGTGTGCAGCAATCACTGGATATTGATGGTCATCGATATGGCCAATAGTAGATTGAAAATCTTAGACTCGTTGAGAAAACCGCAAACGGAGTATCAAGACATGATAGATATTATACAAGGGTAATTAATTTAGTTTCTCTATAACAACATATATATATAATGGCGCCGATCTCTCAACAATTATTAAATGTTAAATTATTTTTTTATTTTATTGGGAGCAGGGTTTGTAAAAGGTTCATTGAGGAACAAAAAATGAAACATTGCAAAGCGCCACTGGGTGTAATCGCACACAAAGTAAGTACTATAACTACACATTTATATTCAATTAACACCATATGATGATTTCAATTCACCCTAATTGATTTTTTGTCGTAAAAGTGGGTTCTAAGGCAGGAGCAGGGTAACAACTACTGCAGATACTATGTTTGCGATTTCATCATGGCGTACTCAAAGAGAACTCCTAAAGAGCAACTCAAAGTATGTATATAAATACTTTTTCCTTTATATTATTTCGATCGTATATTTACAATTTCTTTATTGCTCTCATTTGTATAAGTAATTACATGAGCAATACACATACATATATATATATTAATACTTTTTCCTTTAACTTTTATTGAAGACTCAATGGTTGAGGGAAAGAGTCATATGACTTGACAAACTTAAAGCAATTCGAGAGACTATAGCAGGATTTCTAAATGACCAGTTCATCAACCCCAACGGCGAGTTCTACAATGACCCGAACGAAACGTGGATGCCAAATCTGGAGGATGAATTGCTAAGGACATAAACAATTTATATATCAAACCTTTGTAATATATATATATATATATATATGTATATATGTATATATATATATATGTATATATATATATATGTATATATATATATGTATATATATATATGTATATATATGTATATGTATATATATATGTATATATATATATGTATGCACATATTATATGTACATAAAATAACGTGTGTATATATGATCATCATATATATATGCATGTACGCGTATATTCGTTTGTTATTTATGTACAAAGTTCGAACGAAAACTTACGCGTGCGAAGTACACATATATATTACTATTAGCAGCGTATTCGAAAATGTATTTTAATATCAAAACTAATCATTAAATGAAAAAAGAAACCAAAAATAGAAACCAGAAAAAGGAAAAAAAAGAGGAACATTTAGTCCCGGTTGGTAACACCAACCGGGACTCAATGTCCTGCCCCGTGGCGGTCCCTGGCCAGGCCTGGAGGCCCCCTTTACTCCCAGTTGGTGTTTCCAACCGGGACTAAAGGTCCTTCCCCGTGGCGGTCCATGGCCAGGCCTGGAGGCCCCCTTTACTCCCGGTTGGTGTTTTCAACCGGGACTAAAGGGTACCTTTAGTCCCGGATTGGTGCTCCCGGTTGGGAAACCAGGACTAAAGGGGTTTTCCAACCGGGAGCAAAAAGCCTTGATGCACCGGTGTAAGGCTTGCACTAGCTAACAAAAGAAGCTAAAAATATTGCAAGAAAAGCTAGATAGTTCACAAGAAGCATACACAACCTTGCTTGAACAATATAAGACATTTGCTAATCTCAATATTGAACTATCTACTAAAATTAAGCAACTCGAGGCTAGTGCAACAACAAATGCATGCACAATCAATGATGAGCAACTTGTAAAGAAAAATGAAAAATTAAAAGAAAAATTAGCTAGCTCACAAGATGCTTATAAAAGTTTGCTTGCTAAAATGGAAACCATGTGCAAACATTGTGATGAGCTAACTAATAAAGTTGCTAATCTTGAAGTCGTCAGTACATCTCTCACCAAGGCACCTAAAAACAAAAGTTCAATCTTTGACATGTCTAAAAAGGATGCCTCTACTTCTTGCAATGATTTATACAATTTGAGCTCACCCATTTGCGATCAAGTTTGTTTTGAGAAAGTTGTTGTAGAAACATGCACACAAGAGGTCACAATGGAGAATGAGAAGCTCAAGCAAGAAGTTGCTCGCCTCACCGAGGACTTGACTCAAGTGCAAGGCAAGAGGAAGCAAGCCAAATTTCATCAAGATAACACCATCAAGGGAGTGAAGAAGCTTGATGAAGGACAAATCATGGTTTGCTACATATCTAAAAGGGATGCCTTTACTTCTTGTAATGATTTATGTTTAGACTCATCTTTGTGCAACCAAGTTTGTGTTGAGAAAGTTGTTGTAGATACATGCACACAAGAGGTTACAAAGGAGAATGAGCAACTCAAGCAAAAGTAGCTTGCCTCACCAAGGACTTGACTCAATTGAAAGGCAAGATGAAGCAAGCCCAACTTCATCAAGATAACACCATCAAGGGAGTGCATAAGCTTGATGAAGGACAAACCGTGGTTTGCTACGTGTGCCACAAGGAAGGGCACAAGTCCTATGAGTGCAAGGTGAAGAATGGGGGTGGAGCAAAGAAGAAAGAGAAAAAGCAAACAAGCAAGCTCTCCAACACCTACACCAACAAGGTGGACAAGAAGGCCTCCACTCCTTACCTTTTGAAAAAAAGAAGAATGATAACGTGGTGGCCATCAAGGTGAACAAGAAAGCCAACAATGGGACCAAACGCATTTGGGTGCCAAAGGAAATTATTTCAAACATAAAGAGCACCAAGAAGATTTGGAATACCGAAGGGGAAGTGAGAAGTCCAATGGACTTCAGGGAATTTGAAGACTTGGCATAGTTTGGGGGTATTTCATGGGGTGCGTCATGATGGACATAGTTATTGCTAAGTTGGTTAGTGTAAATTATGGAGCCAAATTCCCCTTCCCATGATTGGTAAATACATTTAATTTCGTGCAATTTCAATTAGCATATAGTTTCTTTTCATGCCTAGGTTTGCATTTGCACGTTTAAATTGTTTGTCATGCATACACTAGGTAAATCATATGGTAGAGTTGCTCAGTTTCACTCTTAACCCTTGGAACAAACCTACATGGTTTAAATTGTTTAGGAGCACGGCAGATAGCTTGTTTTACAATTGTTTATCTAATGTGTGCCAAAGTCCAATTTGTAAATAATTTCCCCCGAATATCATTTTTGAAAATGACCCTCACATTCATGTGATGTCATCTTTCAAGTGGTATTTTTTTGCCGTATATGTCAATGTGCATGCCGCCTACAAGTATTCAATACTTGTGTGCACATATTTAGGGGGAGTTTACTCTACAAGTTGGATGCTTTGAGACTAACACCATTTCAAGCTTATCATGTGTGTAGTAGTCTCATTGCAAGGAAAATGGAGTCCCTAGAGATAAGCATCATGCTTCATATGATTTCTCCATGCATTATATAGATTAAACTCCCTTGTGCATTAATTTACGAATTATGCATAAAATTCATCCTCCACTATATGTATGCAAATATTTAGGGGGAGCTTAGTCTATGTAATGTGAGAGTCAAGTTTTATGATCTATTCCACTCCACATACAAAGGATCATAAAATTTGACCCTCCTTTGTGCTACTAATGTCTTTCTTTTTGGTGTTTAATTCCAAAGGGGGAGAATTTGTAGGACCAAAAGTAAGCCCGGTCATAATAATTTATGAGTGGTAATGGTCCGAGAAAGGGAGAATAGTGGATTATGGAGTTAGGGGGAGGTTTAGTCCATAATGCCACTTGGGGACATTTGCAAGGGCAAGATAAGTTTCCAAAGTTTTTTTTCAAGTGATATCTTTTTGCATCATCTAAACTTGCCTTTGCATTGCATCCTAGCAAGTAGATAGTTTTTAAAATTTTTGCATCTATCATTATTTGCTTGCTTTGGTCGTGTTCTCATCAATCACCAAAAAGGGAGAGATTGTAAGGAAAATGGACCCTATGCCCATTTAGTTTGGATTTTGGTGTTTCATGATCAACATGAACAAATTAGACTAATGTGTTTGCTAGTGTTTATTTTATAGGTCAATAGGATGCAACGCAGACTTGGACCAAGTTTGGAATGTGAAGAAAATGATGAACACTCAAAAGAAGACATTGGAGGATGTGTTGACAGCCTAGAACTGAAGCAAGGAGTTCAAGGTGCAAAGATGTTGAAGCCCGAACAAAGCCACGTGAACAAACAGAAGCAGACGGTGACTGAGTGGGCACCGCCCTGGCGGTGACACTAGAGACGGGCTGCTGCAGCTAGAGAAAAGGGGTGGCACCGAACAGCACTGTATGCACCGCCCTGGTCACCGCCATGGGGTGGCGGTGCACCGGACAGGGGGTGGCGGTGCCATCGCCCTAATTTTTCCAGAGAGCTGCATTGGGGGATTCGGGCACCGCCTTGGTCACCGCCCTGAGGGTGGCGGTGCACCGCCCTATGAACAATACCCCCAATGGCTGGATGGTCAGTGACCAATGGCTAGCTGACATGGCTGGCACTGCCCTGTTCGATGCCTGGCACCGCCTTGTCCGGTGCCCATGCAGAAAAGTGGAGCTCGGCCCCTATATCTCCACTTGTGGCCTATATATATAACTCCAACCGACCATCTAGAGTGTGAGGGAGATGAGGGAAGATAGGAGGGTGTTGCTACACCTCTTTTGTGCTCTCCACATGCATAGAGCTTAAAGATCACTTGGTGATTAGCATAGGTACTATGCGAAGTGCTTAAGTTAGTTTGACCATGCTCATATGCACGTGCTCTAGGCTTAGGTCTAGTTGCTAGTGAGATTTGCATACCTCTCATCCAAAGGTGCTTGCGCGCACCGCACTTGTACTCGGTGGGCCTTGTAGTCTTGCGAGACCACACCAACTGCGGTTGTGGTGTGGCCACCACTGTATACCAAAGGAAACAAGGCATATGGCGTTTCGGCCGGAAGCTTGATAGTGAAGACGGCAGGGAGCGTTCCAAGAGACTTGTCGGAAGGCACACTGGAGACCCACTTGCACGTGGGGAAGGCCCAGGGCTATCCACGGACATACCCGACCGGGAGCTTGGCCCTTGCGAGGGATTCCTTTTGAGGGGTTCCAACGAGGACTAGGGGGAAGCTTGAGCGCTTCTCGATACCTCGGTAAAAATACCGGAGTCGGCGACGAGAGTTTGCATCTCTACCTCATCTTTACCTTCCGCATTCACTTTGCTACCTTGGTTGTGTGCTTTAGTCCCTAGCTTAGTTGATAGGCTTGTTGATAGGATTGGAACCTAAGTTGCATAACTCTTTTGAAGTAGAGATCGCAACACACCTAGCAAAACCGTAGTTGCACATTTAGATAGATTAATTTCTTGCATAGGTTTTGACAAGGTGAAATTAGAGGCCTGAGTTAGAAGTAGAATTTTAAGTTGCCTAATTCACCCCACCTCTTAGGCGTCACGGTCCGTTACATAGGCTTCCTAAAATCAACTCTAAATTTGGCCTCTAGTTTCTTCGTAGTCAAAACCTATATAAGAAAGTAATATATCTAGATGTGCAACTAAGGTTTTGCTAGATGTGTTGCTATCTCTACCACAAAACAGTATGCAACCAAGGTTCCAATCTTATCACTAGCCTAGCAAGCTAAACTAGGAATGTAAGCACGCAACCTAGGTAAGCATTAAATAAAGTGCGGAAGCTAAATTGACATTACAGATGCAAACTACCGTTGACGACTAAGGTATTTTTACCGAGCTATCGAGAAGCTCACGCTAACCCCTACTCCTCGTCCCCTCGCGAGGATTCTATCGTAAGGCCTGTTCCACACGGAGTTGGGCCATATAAGCAGTTTTTAGACATGAGATGTTACACTATTCCTCTGAATTAGAAAAATGGAAATGGAAGATTAGCATGACTGCTAGAGCTCATGCCGACGTTGTTCGAGGTTACTGAATCCATTGGTGCGGTGGTTGTCGGATGGAGACATCTATGCGTCGACAGAGGCCGATTGAGGTGGTGTTGTATGCGTATTTTCACTTTGTACAAAATCATTTGTAGGGTCAGACCATGTCACCGATCATACTTGCAATCTGATTTTGAACGGCCGATGCTTTATCTTTTTTTTGTAGAAATTGATTTTCATGAACAAATGTACACCCATGATTGAAGATGGTCAATTTTAAAGATGCTTGCTGACAGGCGGTTGGGATAACTGCTTGTGGAACTCAATTCTAACTGTCATTGAACGGCGGTTCCATAGTAGTGCCAAACAGGCCTCAAGCCTAGTGGTAGGAGCTCCTTAGGTCTTCTCTAACGCTGCTTTTTTACTTGTAGCTCTATGGGCCTTGTAGGATCGGATAAAAAAAAGTAGGTGCTCTACACTTGTCATAGTGGCTTGCAGAAGCTACATATGCTTAGGGAAAGAGAAGGTGGTCCAAGCTAAAAAAGAAGAGGGAGAAGAAATAAAGGTGAGGCATGATGAAAGAAAAAAGTTTTTGTGCAAACCACAAGTAGTGATAGTTTGCATTGTGTGAATAGTAGTCTCAACATTTCCTAGTCTATGTGGATCACTTTATTTGTACTAGAACTACTCACTAGTAGAGAACAGACCTTTGATCCTCGGCCAAAATGGGCTCTAGTCCTGGAATTTTTTGCCCCCGGGACTAGAAATACCTTTAGTCCCGGTTGGTGGCTCCAACCGGGACTAAAGGTCCCTACCCAACGGCTACTGCGCCAGACAGAGGTGGCAGGGACCTTTAGTCCCGGTTGGAGCCACCAACCGGGACTAAAGGTAGACTTTTACTCCCGGTTGGTGGCTCCAACCGGGAGTAAAGGTCTACTCCCGGGCCGTGGCTGCGCCCGGGGTTGGAAAGTTACCTTTAGTCCCGGTTGGAGCCACCAACCGGGACTAAATGTCCTCCCTTTATATATTGGCCATCTCCTTCTTCCTCCCCGAGCCCGAGCTCAGCACATTTTGAAGCTCACTGCACTAGTGTTCTTGCTTCCTCCCTCCCTCCATTGTTCCTCCATCCATTCTTCAATTCCTTCGTCGATTTCTTCGATTCCTCCGTCGATTCTTCAGTTGTAAAGGTTATCAATCTCATACTCTCATTTTTCACCATTGTCTTATGTCATTTTGTTCACTATATATATATGGTTCTTTATTGTGGTTTTTTTCATTTGTAAGCAATTTGAGCTCAAAATCACTTCAAGCTTGCATATTTACATGAAAGAAGGTTAAAGTATATATAAATATAAACTTAGAAAATAGTTAGAAAATTATAGAAAATCCGTACTAGTTGAACTTGCGGACTGTGTTCATATCGGCGAGCATGTTCTCTGCCGAGCGGTAATGGACGTCAAGGAGGAGCTTTGATTCTACGAGGGAGAGCGACAACGGTCGTGGAAGACCGTGTTCCCTTCCTCATAGAATCGGAGCTCTTCCTTGATCAAGTACGGTGCCGTCCGGTGGAGAAATGCTCGCCGAGATGATCACGTAAGCAAGGTCAACTAGTACGGATGGTTATTTATTCACATGTCCCAATATCATCGCAGTAGTCTGTCAATCACCGTACCTAAACGTAGTATATATAAATATAAACTTAGAAAATAGTTAGAAAATTATATAAAATCCGTACTAGTTGAACTTGCGGACCGTGTTCATCTCGGCGAGCATGTTCTCTACCGAGCGGTAACGGATATCAAGGAGGAGCTTTGAGTCTACGAGGGAGAGCGACAACGGTCGTGGAAGACTGTGTTCCCTTCCTTGTAGAATCGGAGCTCTTCCTTGACCAAGTACGGTGCCGTCCGGTGGAGAAATGCTCGCCGAGATGATCTTGTAAGCAAGGTCAACTAGTACGGATGGTTATTTATTAAAACATGTTTTTGAGCTATAATGTATTAAAAAATGAGTATAGAGATCTAGATAATTTTATTCGTTTATAAAAGGAGAAATTTATAGTGTATTAAAAAATGAGTATAGAGAGTAGATGGCAACTGCTTCCGGGTCCTCGGCCTCTCATGGGTTTCCAAAGCGACTTAGGCCGGGCCTCCCTCTCATTCCATGCGGCAAGTGTCGTGATGAGACGAAGATTGTGATGGAGTACCGAGTGAAGAAGGAGGGTCCCAACAAGGATCGTATCTTCTACAAGTGTCCGGATCACAATGTGAGTTATTTTATCGTATTTAATGATTATGGTTAGTTTATACCTATTTTCATGATGGTTGTGATTAAAGTTCTAATTTTTTGTTTTAATTTCAGTGGGATGGCAGTGGACGATGTTCAGGCTTCTACTGGGAGGAAGAGTATGTTGAACTCGTGCAAAAATATCTTGCACAACAGGCAGATACGGTGGCTAATGAGGCAGTGATCCAGCCGAAGAAGCCCAAAGATGTTGCACAATCGGGGGATCTGTCTATTTTAGTTGAGATTGGTCGTGAAATCCTAGTGCTACTGAAATGTATTTTAGCTTTAGTTCTTTTAGTGGTAGTTGGGATTGTCTACATTGTAGCGATGCTTTCATAAATTTGTATCTTTTGTGGTGGCACGCATGTTGTATAAATAATTAATTATGATCTAGGTTTTAATATGGTATTTATGTCATGTAATGCAGATGAGCCGTCATTGGATGTATAATGCTGATCGCCGCTCCCAAGAGTTCATTGACGGCGTGCATTCTTTGTTACATGCGGCCGAGGCAAACAAACACGACGGTTTCATGTGCTGTCCATGTGCCATATGTAAGAATATGGTGGAATATCCTTGCTCAAGGACTCTTCATTCACACTTGTTCAAGTCGGGTTTCATGCCAAACTATATTTGTTGGATAAAGCACGGAGAAACCGGTGTTGTAATGGAAGAAGGTGAAGAAGAACAATGGGACGACAATGATATTATTCCCGATGGTGCGTGCTTCAATGATACTGCAATGGGAGAAGCTGAAGAAGAGGTAGCCGTAGAAGATGAGCCGGCTGATGATCTTTCTCAGGTCATTCGTGACGCACAAAGAGAATGTGAAAGTGAAAAGGAGAAGATCAAGTTCGAGCGGATGCTAGAAGATCACAAGAAATTGTTGTACCCAACTTGTGATGCAGGGCAGAAAAAGTTGGGAACCACACTAGAATTGCTGCAATGGAAGGAAAATAATGGTGTATCTGACAAGGGATTTGGAGAGTTACTAAAAATTCAAAAGAAGATGCTTCCGAAGGACAATGAATTGCCCGTCACTACCTACGAAGCAAAACAAGTTGTCTGTCCTATGGGGCTAGAAATAGAGAAGATACCTGCATGTCCTAATGACTGCATCCTGTACCGTGGCAAAGAGTACGAGAAATTGGATGCATGCCCAGTATGCCATGCGTCGCGGTATAAGATCAGGCGAGATGACCCTGGTGATGTTGAGGGCGAACGTCCGCGAAAGAAAATCCCTGCCAAGGTTATGTGGTATGCTCCTATAATACCATGCTTGAAACGTCTGTTCAGAAACAAAGAACATGCAAAATTGTTGCGATGGCACAAAGAAGACCGTAAGATAGACAATATGTTGAGACACCCTGCTGATGGGTCCCAGTGGAGAGCAATCGACAGAGAATTCCCGGAGTTTGCAAATGACGCAAGAAACTTAAGGTTTGCTTTAAGTACAGATGGTATCAATCCTTTTGGAGAGCAGAACAGTAGTCATAGCACTTGGCCTGTTACTCTAAGTATCTACAACATTCCACATTGGTTATGCATGAAGCGGAAGTTCATTATGATGCCTGTGCTCATCCAAGGCCCGAAGCAACCTGGCAATGACATCGATGTGTACCTGAGACCACTTATTGATGAACTTCTCATTTTGTGGAATAAAGAAGGTGTACGTGTGTGGGATGAGTACAAACAGGAACACTTTGATCTGCGAGCATTGTTGTTCGTAACAATCAATGATTGGCCTGCTCTAAGTAATCTTTCAGGACAGTCAAATAAGGGATATAATGCATGCACACACTGCTTCGGTGATATTAGAGGTGTATTCTTGAAAAAATGTCGAAAGGTCGTGTACCTTGGCCATCGTCGATTTCTTCCTGCAAATCACCCCATAAGAAAGAAAGGCAAGCATTTTAAAGGGAAGGCAGACCACCTGACCAAGCCTCGCAACCGAACCGGTGAGGATGTACTCGATATGGTCAATGATGTGAAAGTCGTCTTTGGAAAAAGGACATGGAAGCCAACCTGTTCCGAACGACGCTAACGGTCACGCACCCATGTGGAAGAAGAAGTCCATATTTTGGGACCTACCCTATTGGCAAGTCCTAGAGGTCCGCAGCTCGATCGACATGATGCACCTGACGAAGAATCTTTGTGTGAACCTGCTAGGCTTTATGGGTGTGTATGGAAAGCCTAAGGACACATTTGAAGCACGACAGGACCTGCGTTGTTTGAGAGAAAGAGACAACCTGCATCCAGAGAAGACAGATGATGGACGCCATTACTTACGTCCTGCTAGCTACACTCTAAGCAAAGAGGAGAAGGAAATCATGTTTGAATGCTTAAACAACATCAAGGTACCATCTGGATTCTCCTCAAATATAAAGGGTATTATAAATGTTGCAGAGAAGAAATTCTGTAACTTAAAGTCCCATGACTGTCACGTTCTCATGACGCAATTACTTCCAGTTGCATTAAGAGGAATTCTACCTCCAAATGTACGTCTAGCCACCGTGAAGCTATGTGCATTCCTCAATGCAATTTCTCAGAAGGCAATTGATCCAACTGATCTAGCTAAACTACAGAATGATGTGGTTCAATGTCTCGTCAGCTTTGAGTTGGTGTTCCCTCCTTCCTTCTTTGATATTATGACACACCTCCTAGTTCACCTAGTCAAGGAGATTTTCACTCTCGATCCTGTGTTCCTACACAACATGTTCCCCTTAGAGAGATTCATGGGAGTCCTGAAGAAATATGTTCACAACCGTGCTCGCCCAGAAGGAAGCATCGCCAAGGGCTATGGAACAGAAGAGGTCATTGAGTTCTATGTTGACTTTATTCCCAACCTTGACTCGATTGGTGTTCCTGAATCGAGACATGAAGGGAGACTAAGCGGAAAGGGGACACTAGGGAGGAAAACATATATTGGTACGGATGATGATTATTTCAATAAAGCGCACTACACAGTTCTACAGAACTCTTCTTTGGTAGATCCGTATATTGAGACACACAAGGATCTCTTACGATCTGAGTTTCCAGGGAAGACTGAAGCTTGGATTATGCGTAAGCACATGGAAACTTTCGGCGGTTGGTTGCGAAAAAAATGTCAAGCTGATGAGAGCATCCATGAGCAACTGTATTTATTGGCTACGCAACCATCATGGCATATCATCACATACAAAGGGTACGAGATAAATGGGAACATATTCTACACAGTAGCCCAAGATAAAAGGAGTACCAACCAAAACAGTGGTGTCCGCATAGATGCCACAGACCCGAATGGGAATAAGCAGACATATTATAGACGCATAGATGAAATATGGGAACTAGAATATGCACCTACTTTGAAGATCCCATTGTTCAAGTGCCAATGGGTCAAGGTGACCGGAGGCGGGGTAACAGTAGACAACGAGTATGGAATGACAACAGTAGACCTTAGTAATATTGGGTACAAAGACGAACCATTCGTCCTTGCCAAGGATGTGAATCAGGTGTTCTATGTCAATGATATGTCTACCAAACCAAAAAGAGGAAAAAACGATAATGACTCAACCAAAGAGCCAAAGCACCACATAGTTCTTTCAGGGAAAAGAGTCATCGTGGGAATTGAGGACAAGTCAGACATGTCAGAAGATTATGAAAAGGATGACTGAATTCCGCCATTCAAAGTGAACAAAGACCCTAGCATCTTGGTAAATGATGAGGACACTCCATGGTTACGACGCGATCATAACCAAGGGACATACGTAAAGAAGAAGTTCACTGCTGTGCCCACTTGATGATATAGTGATTTAATGTAGTGTGTGTTTGAGATATTATGTAATAATTGTGAATTCAGATGTTTATTATGTCATGTTTCAAATTAAATCAATGTTTGATTTGGTGGGATTTCTCTCTCAAAAAGGTAAATTAGGATATTGAGTGATGAAAAATTAAAATATTAACGTTAAAATGATGTGAAAACAAATTTCCTGTCCAAAACCAATAGTTTTAATAATTTTAATTAAACACTACATTTTTGCATTAACGAAATAATAAATATTAGTTACATTATGTTTTATAATTGTAACAAAAAATAAAAAAAGTTAGGTTATAGATTTTTCCTATGTGCAATAAAGAAAAAGAAAATCCATATTTTTAACAAAACAATTTTATGCCTTTTATTTAATTTACTATGTATTTAACAAAAACTATTGCATTTCTATTGTATTTAACAAGACTATTGCTTAAAACAGGCGGGAAACGAAACTGCAGGCCACCTTTACTCCCGGGTGGGAAGCCCACCCGGGAGTAAAGGTGGCCTGCAGTTTCGTGGCCCGCCAAAAAAAAACCTTTACTCCCGGTTGGGAACACGCACCGGGAGTAAAGGAGCTTTACTCCCGGCTGGTGGCTGGCACCGGGAGTAAATCTCCCTGGTATATAACCACCAGTGCCTGGCGCAGATCGATCCCCTCCTCTTCTTCCTCGTCGAACACCGCCGCCCTTTTTCTTCCTCCACCGCGCACGCCCGTGCGGCCCTCCACCACCGCCGACGACCTCGCGCCGACGACCTCGTGCGGCCCGGCCTCCACCGCGCGCGCCCGTGCGGCCATCCACCGCGCCCGCCCGAGGTGTGCGGCCCTCCACCGCGCGCGCCCGTGCGGCCCTCCACCGCCGACGACCTCGCGCCGACGACCTCGTGCGGCCCGGCCTCCACCGCGGGCGCCCGTGCGGCCATCCACCGCGCCCGCCCGAGGTGTGCGGCCCTCCACCTCATGCGGCCCGGCCTCCCCACGCCACCCCGCGCCGATGACCTCGTGCGGCCCGGCCTCCCCACGCCACCCCGCGCGCCGACGACCTCGCTGCTGCTGCCCGCCCCGGCCCAACGCGTGCCAGCCGTTGCTTGGTAAGTTTTGGTAAGTTAATTTCGTCATTAGCGCCAACGACCTCGCTGCTGATGCGATCTTGAATGTGTTTCGTCATTAGCGCCGACGACCTCGCCAGCCGCTGCTTGGTGTTGTAAAAATGTGTACCGCGCGCCGACGACCTCGCTGCTCTGCTGCTGCTGATACGACCTCGCTGCTTGGATGTGTACTGTGTTGTAAAAATGTACTGTTTCGTCATTAGCGCGCGTAACCGACGCGTGTCATCCAGCGACACCAACGAAAATGGCAAATTAAGCGTACGACGATAGAGTGGCTAGTCACCATTTATCTTTAAAAATAGTTACAGATATTACGATTGATGTTTCAAGTTACCACCATAAATCGATTTGTAAAGACGGTTGGTATATCACCCTGAAATCGATTTGTAGACATAGTTGGTAATAATGTGACCGGTCTCAAAAAGAAATACAGCGCAATGAAGTTCATAACCCTTTCAAGTTAGATTAAGAACTTTCTATTGAAGTTGTTGAGCTAGAAGACATGTACAACCTTTACTTGATGATATTTTCAATTAAAATAGTATATGGCCCCAAAATTATGCTTTAAATTTTTTAGTTTTTCAAATTCAATTTTAAAATGTACATTCAATTTTAATATGCATGTATATATACGTCGCGGAGCACCGCCGCCCTCGTTCACCCATGTGTGGCGAATTGCGTCCGTGACCGAGGGGCAAGATTTAATAATGCATATTGTTCGTAGATTTTACGCATGTAAGCAAAGATTTGACGTACTATATATTGGTTTTGTTTTTTGAAGCTAGATGGCCGACCCGAGAAACATGGATGAGGAGGAGTTGATGATGAATTTGATCAACACTGGCACTCAAGTTGCCGGCGATGATGGTGCTAAAAATAACGTGCAAGAGGATGCAGATGACGGGAGTCAGTACTTAGCTCTTGAACAAAATGAGCAACAACATATTGGCCAAGTATATATTTTTTATTATTAGCTATATATATTATCATATGTCTTATGTGTGCTCATGACATTAAAAATAATGTTTATGTTTTGTAGCCCTCTGGATCGACATCAACAACTACAACGAAGAGTAAAAATGTTCGAGGTCCCAAAAAGCCATTGGAGGGCCGCTTCATCATCTCGGAGTTCAATGTGGATATAGGAGAACCGGGGGGGGGGGCGAATAAAATGAAATTTGTGCACCACTGTGGTTACCTTGTATGGGACCGGCTCCCGATTAGTACCCGTGAATGGAAGAAGAAGACCAATGCTCCTCATATCAGTTTTGTCTCCGATCGTGACAAGACGTTAATTTGGAAAGATGTCTTGGTACATCTCACGCTCCAAACAGATGATTATGATGATATAATTGATGGTGATGAATTGAAGGAGCGAGTTAGGGATTGGGCAATGAAGAAGATGGCCACCCAGTTTCAGACTTGGAAGAAACACCTATACACGACGTATGTCAAGAAGAACATGGCACCAGATTTTACTGTCCCAGGCCCGATCTCAAAGCAGAGGCCCTATTGGGATGAGTTTGTACAGTACAAGACTTCGGAAGAGGGTGCGAGTCGGGTGATAAAGAACCAACGTAATGCCCAACAGAAGACATACCACCATAACTTGGGATCAGGTGGCTACCCGACTGCCATTAAGAAGTGGAACAAAATGGAAGCAGACCTTCTTGCCAAGGGTATCAGACCAGAATCACTCGAGTGGGGAGAACGTGCAAAGAATTGGTTTTTCGCTCATGGGGGAACACTAGACCAGGAGACAGGGAAGTGCATTTATGGCGCAAGACTGCAAGAAGCAGCAGAAAGATTGTTTTATGCTCAGAGAGCTACTGCTAGTGGTGCGTTCAGGCCCAACAGAGAGAAGGATGAGCTGACATATGCCATCGGGACTATTGAACATGGTGGCCGAACTAGAGGCAAAGGAAGTGTCTCGTGGGAGCATGGATTCCCTCAGGACAGACCTTCCTACAGAAGCCACCAGAGAAAGAAGGAAGAAGAGGCACAGCGGCTCCAGAGGTTGGAGGAAAGCGGTACGTGAAGCACAGGAGCGGGAAAAAAAACTTGAAGCGAGAATGCAGGAGGAAATCAGAAAGCAAGTGCAAATAGCAGTGAGTGCAAGCAAGCAGGCATCAGAGCCAGGAATCAACATTAGCCAATCTGTTCAGTTGAAAAGCAGCTGCGCTTCCACGGAGATACCAAATCAAGGGGACACAGGACTGCGCTTCCCTGTGGATGACGTCACTGAACCTTGTACAACGTGTGAGCTACACATTCCGAAGGGGAATTCCACAATCAAGGTGGCTATCGGTCTTGTTAATCCTATCGACCGAACCAAGACACTAAGGATTCATGGGAATATAATCCAAGAAGGATATGCTACCATCTCGGTAGATAAAGCTGAAAAATATTTTAGTGATTTGCCTCTTGACATTCCTGGAGGTGATGGTGAGAAGACTCTAGGAGAAGCGGAGAAGACATTCATTCTATGGCGTAAGCGCTACATTATCATTCTAGGGATGTCGGCTCCACCTCCTCCTGAACTACCTCACCATAGGTACGTGCGGATGAAAACACTACATCATTAATTTGTATTGGCTTAAATAATTAACAATCTGCTCATAATAATATGTCATTCCTTTTTTTGTAGCAGATCCTCCCCCAACCTAAATCCAATTGTTCAATCGCCAGATCATCATAGTGCTCTGTACGATGACATTGTGTTGGAAGGCGAGGCTGCATCCACACCATCTCCAAGGAGGTCTCCAACGTCGCAGCCGCCACCTCCAAGGAGGTCTCCAACGCCGCTGCCAACACCTCCAAGGAGGTCTCCAACGCCTCCCCCGCCCCTGCCTACCAAGAAGCCTAGCAAGAGGCCAGCCCCTCAAATGAAGAACCAGTCCCCGCCTACAAAGAAAGCCACCGTGAAACCAAGGGCTATTCCCAAAATAATATCTGAAGAGAAGGAAGAAGGAACTGATGCATATAAAAAAGATATGTCTAGATTCTATGACAAACTTAAAAAGAATCAAGAAGCAAGGAGAAACCCGGAGAAACCGTACTTCTTCGTAGCTCCAGATAATCTAAGAAAAAGGGTTGCTTCTTACCAGCAACAACAGCGGGAATCTCGTAAGCCGTCCAAATCAACGTTATCGGACTATGACCGCACTCTCACCAAGTCAATTGAGGCGGCATAGAAAAAGAAGCGGGCAGGGAAAGGAGTTGCCCAACTCGGACAACAAGCGCACCAATCAGTCCCCCCGCTAGTTGTTGGTAATGAATATGGTTCGAATTTAGGATTAATGCATCAGGCAAACATACCTCCGGATGTCGATTTGGATCACCTTGGTGAATTTATTGATGAGACTGGTCTCGACCTTTACCAGATGTTTGGTGATGGAAACATTGAGAGTGCGACGGAGGTTGATATTTGGAAGAAAAAATTTGTACTAGGCCAGAGTCTATACAACCCTCAAGCCTTATCTGATCTGGGGACGCAAATGTACCTGCTAAAAAAGTGGTACATGCAGGCGTCTACCGGTGGAGACTTCTGCGTTGGTGTCAGAATTAGAGACGAACATTGGTTCCGTGGCGATGATGTTATGTATGTTGACTTTGCAGAATTTCATCAACTATGCCACCTGACCTCTCTAGACAAAGTTATCATTAGCTGCTATTGCCTGTAAGTAATAATTCTTTCGATCTATTATTAAACTCATCATATGTGTGTATATGCATATAAATTATCCTAACAAATACTATATATATGTAGATTTACAATGACAGTGCTCAGAAAGGAAGGCTGCAATGAAATTGGTTTTGTTGATCCCCATATAATATTCAAAGACTCAATTACTCCAAAGACTAATTGGAAGTCTGAGTCAGAGAGTAACCTCATGAACTTCTTAGTGAACCAACGCCACAAGAAGGATATACTCTTTCCCTATAACTTCAAATGAGTGTTAATAATATCGATCATCCTTAATGGCTCATATGTTGATTCTAGTTAATTAATGAGTGTTATGCGTTATATCCTATAAACACATGCAGCAATCACTGGATATTGATGGACATCGATCTGGTGAAAAGTCACTTGATAATCTATGACTGGATGAGAAAACCACAACAAGACTACCAAGATATGATAAATATTATCCAGAGGTAATTTCGGGATCTCTAGCAACTATATATACACACAAACATGATGATTAACTATATCTGATGACGTGGCAAATTTTTTATTGGGCAGTGTTTGGAAAACCTTTATTGAGAAGCAACACATGGAAAAATGCAAAGCGCCACTGAATGTAATCCCTTTGAAAGTAAGTCCCCTGAATCGCATCATCTTTATTAATTAAACATATAGCTTTCACCGGATCACCAGATTGGATGACAAATCTTTTTCTCGTAAAGTGGTGTCTGAGGCAGGAACAGGGGAACAACTACTGTGGTTACTATGTTTGCAAGTTTATCAAGGTGGTCTCCCAAAGAACTCCTACAGAGAGACTCAAAGTACGTTAAAAATACACTATATATTCATTTAATTATTATTATTGATTGTGTTACTATGTCTTTATATAAATATATGTACATATATTAATTTATTTTCCTTTAATTCAAACCTGTAGACTCGATGGTTGAAGGAAAAGGTCATACGGCAAGACCAAATCAAAGCAATTCAAGAGTCTATAGCCGGATTTTTTAATGAGCAGATCATCGATTCCAAGGGCGAGTTCTACTTCGACCCAACAGTGACATGGAAGCCAAGCTAGAGGATGAGAGGAAACTTGTTATATCACAACAACTGTAATGCAATCTTTTTGTAATATATGCACATGAAATAATATAATGTAAAATACACATATGCATGCATGCATGTAAATATATATATATGATGCATCCATATATATATATATATATATATATATATATATATATATATATATATATATATATATATATATATATATATATATATATATATATATATATTTCTATGCTTGAATTGTGTGATTTAATACGTTCATTGTGCTTGAACCGAAACATACTATACGCGCGTATAAATGTATAATTAGCAGCGTACAATACGACCTCGAAAACAAAAAAAAAATAAAAAGAAAAGAAAAAAGAAAAAAAACCTTTAGTCCCGGTTCGTATTACCAACCGGGACTAAAGGTGCCGACCATCGTGGCATGTCAGGAGGCACCTTTAGTCCCGGTTGGTGTTACCCACCGGGACTAAAGGTCCTCCTTTAGTCCCGGTTCCTGACCCGGGACTAAAGGACCCCCTTTAGTCCCGGATGCTTGCTCCCGGGTGGGGAACCGGGACTAGAGGGGGTTCCCCACCGGGAGTAAAGCTCGGTTCTCTACCAGTGACTAAGAGTGTTATCATCCATCGGTGATGCCCTTAGTACGACCCCAGTAGGCCAAGTTCGAATCCCCACCGGGACGAATTTCGAAACTGGCTTAAAAATATACAAAGAAAAGTAGGGAGTTCCCAGGGTGACGATTCCAAAAATATAAATTAAAGTGAAGACCAATTTTTAATATAACAGTTGTACAACTGTATAATTTAAAAATATGTATAGTTATGGAATTATTTTCTACAATAGTTTATAGATTTAAAAATATGTATAGTATACTTTATGTTTATGGAATTATTTTCTATAATAGTTTATATATTGGCATTTAGACGTATAGAATTGAGAGATACTAGTTTAGTTTAGTGTACAAGTTATGATGATTGTTGTCCATAATTAGGATACAAATTAAGTGTTTTAATTTATAATTATATATTACAACTGCGGATGAGTATAATTTACAAGGAAATTGAGGGGGTCAATAATTTTTATTATCTTTTGTAATGGCAGAGGTAGATAATTCAGATACAAAATTTAGGGCTGTTTCAAATTATCTTTCATAATGACAAAAAACAATAATCTAAATACGAATTTAGAGTGTTTTAAATTATCTATCACCATAGCAAAAGTAGATAATTTAGATACAAATTTGATGATTAATTTATGTTTTTTATAATAGAAAGAGATGGGTAATATTTTTAAAAACAGAACAGATCAGATCAAATGACTATTATTGTTGTCATGATGATTAGAGTTAACAAATTATAAGCTAGAAGTTTCAGAAAATTCTAGGCTTTATATTTTTTCTAGAGCGTCTTTGTATATCTTAGCAATAGGAAGACACATGGTAGATGCAATTCCTCCTGAATATAGGAAAGAAATTGAAACGTACCTGGGGCTGGTGAATTCAGCTACGCCTTTGTTCGAGGTATCGGATCTGTTGGAGCGCAGAGTTGGAAGTTGCCAGTGGATCTAGCCACGGTGTGCCGGCGCGGTTTGTCGTCGGCCCGAAACAGCTACTGCTCGACAGAGGCTGATGGATCGGAGGTGGTGGTGAAGGCCGATTGCTTTAGGACGGTGCAGGGAACGAATTGAAAATTAGCAATGGCAAGAAGCACCGGGAGGGCTTTACGCGTTCGAATGAACTGACACAGGCCGGCAGCTGGACATGAACCTGCGGTGGCTCTTTTTGTCTGTATGACTTGGTGAAGGAAAATAAAGATGAGTCAGGGAAGAAGAAGAAGATGGTGGTTAGGTGTTATTGATAAGTAGTACAATCCAGCTCAGAGTATATTGGAGGAAGGCGACCCGGGCTATGGTAGACTAGCCATGTTACTAGCCTTGCTCAGTGTCATTTGTAAATGTACTGGTGATCATTGGCTAATCCAAGGTCAACCACAAGAAGGTCATTAAAGCTGGCTATATATAATGTTTGGCTAACATATCCAACGTCAAGTGGCAGCCAATTAGTTGACCTAGCATGCGTAGATCTCAAGGAGTTGTTGGCGTCTCACCATCTCGATTTTGAATATACATTGCTGCTGTGCCGCGTACAAGGAGGCTGTAACTTCCCGGCTAGAGAGAAATAGATCTATCATCTGCACTGCACTGTGCATGCAGCCTTCTCTACATTACTGAATAAGTGATTAGTCATTACAAATGTCGCATTCTTATCTAGAAGAAACCAGGGTCTCATAGGTTATCTACAACGACTATACTAAGTTGTTCTAGAAGCTAGCAGTTGCATTGTTAACATGAAAATGGTTCTTGGTGGAGAGTAATGATACCTAACAAGAAGCAGAGCTATGCATGAAAACTTGCACAACAGCAGAAACTGACCGAGGTTGGCGACTTGATCAATAACAAACAGGAGCTGTCAATGAGCAAGGTTGGTGGTTTCAGATCCGCTTAGCCCTGCCACGGCTGTCGTTGGCTTGGCCTAGCTACTTAGATTCCAGTGTGAGGTCGTTAGCGGCGAAAACCACACCATACCAGGCCAGTATGAATAGGGTGCCTGCTTGTGTTTGGGAATGAAGCATATGATTCAGGGAAGGCGATGGTGATAGAGAATCTTGTCTGCGGCGGAAGGGTACGTGATAGTCGGTGGTAGCAACAGTATGTAGTAGGCTGCCAATGCAAGCATGTGAGGAGGACTTGTTTCTTGCAAGGTCAAGTACGAGTGACGAGCCACCAATGATGGGGCTATGGTGCAGTGTCTGTATATATGGGCATGAAAACAGTGGCTGTCGACAATGCACATCAGCTGATCCTCGTGCTATTGATTACAGGCCAGCAGGTGCCTGTACTGAAATCAGCGTCCTTTTGGGGGGCCTCTAATAATTTGTATAATTGAACCAGCATGATGCGGTATCTCATATGTGCATGAACGTGAGCATGTTTCTCGAGATTGTCCCGCTGGAAAGTGACTCCCTTGTTGGACGAGCGCGTCGTGATGCAGAGCAGCGCACGCGTCTTCCTCGTCTATCCTCCTCCTCTCTCTCTCCCTCCATACCCTTCCCTTTGTAAGGCCACCAGCCTTGGATGGCTTCAATGAAAATCCGAACCCTAACCGCGCTGCTGCCTCCTCTTCCTCCACCGCCCCGGCCCACGGCAATCCCGCCCGTCCCCTCCCCTTTGGATTTCCCTGGCGTCCTTGCGCGTGTGTCGCTTGGGTTAGCGACGCATGCGCGCCAAATAAGAATTTGGGCCGGAAGGTAATGATTCTACCGACGGGCTCCACGCAGTAATAAATATATATATATATATATATATATATATATATATATATATATATATATATATATATATATATATATATATATATATATATATATATATATACCTATCTGTCTATACATTATTATATTAAAATACAACCTCATTAAAATAAGGAGAATTTTTACTATGGTCGGGAAAAACTGGACAGCTGGTGAGGAGCGATAGGATGGCTAGAAAAGCAGAGGCACTAAGGAGGGAAGCACCGGGAGGCACCAGGTTCCTACTAAATTGGCGGGATCATAGGCACTAGGTGCGTACTAAATTGGTGAGACCAGCACAAAAAAAATTCTTATTACTTTTTCGAATCTTTTTGTGTAATCAAGGGCAAAATGATACTCAGGTCAGGGAATAGGCCGGCATACTCATCCTGGGCGCCGGTGGAGATGGTCCCCGAGGCGCCATGCCGGGACGCCCAGCTCTTGCATCATGTAGCTCCGGGCGAAGGAGCCGACCTGGTAGCGGATGGCATTGCGGATATTGGGGTCGGCAGAGAAGGAGACGTTGCCACCGGCTGGCGTCGTCGTCGAGGAACTGGTCGATGGCGTGTGCCGCCATCCGGATAGAGTCATAGGCGTGAAGAGGTCGTACGCGTTGATGTCATTGCTGGATGGTTTGGCAGCGGCGACAAACCTGGAGATGAGCGATGCCCTGGCGTTCGAGTACGTGGTGTACTGGCGCGGCG
Source organism: Miscanthus floridulus (assembly GCF_019320115.1). Classification (NCBI taxonomy): domain Eukaryota; kingdom Viridiplantae; phylum Streptophyta; class Magnoliopsida; order Poales; family Poaceae; genus Miscanthus; species Miscanthus floridulus. The sequence continues at coordinate 25,327,580 of NC_089588.1, read as the reverse complement.
TGAGGATGCCCTGTATATTGTTGGACCCTTGGAGGCGGCACCAGCGCCATTGATGGCGGCAGCCGCAAGCCGGTTGGTGGTGATACGTGACCTCCCTCCATAGCACAACACGACATCAGCAGTGGTAGCGATCTAGAAGCGTGGAGACGAGCGTCGGGTCTGTGGCAGTCAAGAACAGCAGCGGCACGTGCATCTGGTTGGCGATGTGGGAGACAACGTGCACGATGCCCAAGGACTAGGTCCCCACCACGGCCACCACCTGCCTCTCCATCATCTCCAAGGCTTGGATTGTGCCGGCGAATCCACTGCACTTGGTGTCCTCGCACTACAGGATTCAGGCGCTTTGTCGAGTGCCTAATGCACTCGACAAAGGCTACTTTGCCCTCGGCAAAGCCTTTGCATAGGGCAGCACTCGGCAAAGAGCCTCCGGTAAAAAATCCGTCGACAAAGAATTCTTTGCCGAGCGCCTTTTATCGGGCACTCGGCAAAGTCTTAGCCGAGTGCAATCTCGGCACTCGGCAAAGAAAAGTGACCGTCACGACGCCGGTTGCGCTAGCACATGCTTTGCCGAGTGCCATGTCAGAGGCGCTCGGCAAAGATTTTTTAATTTTTTTTTTCAAAAAATCTTTGCCGAGTGCCTCCCCGGTAGGGCACTCGGCAAAGATTTTTTTTTTAATAATTTCTTTGCCGAGTGCCCTGCCAGGTCGGCGCTCGGCAAATATTTTTTAATTTTTTTTCGTAATTTCTTTGCCGAGTGCCCTGTAAGGACGGCACTCGGCAAATATTTTTTTTAAAAAATCTTTGCCGAGTGCTCTGCCCTGACACTCGGCAAAGCTGGGAATTCTGTAACCAGCTTTGTCGAGTGCCAGGGGTCAGGACACTCGGCAAAGAGGCTATTTTTTTATTCTATATTCACAAACACAGCATATAAGAGAGATATATAACATATGTGACATCACAAACACAATATAGCACATATATATCACATCCATCTCATCACAAAGGCAATACCACATATATATGACATGTCGATCACACAATATCTCACATACACGACATCGCAAGCATAATAGGTCCAATATCCATCGAAACAAGTCGATAGTTGATCACAGTGCATCACATGTCCATCAAGCGGTGAAAAAGAGATACAAACTACCGGTGGGGAGGAAACTGAGTGCTTGGTGAAGGAAAAGTGCCGTCGCCTGCTTGCGCCTGAGATGGGTTATTCGAACCCGCCGACGGAGGCTGCATAAAGGATAAGAGATTGCATCTGTTAGAGTGGTCATCTAATGAAAGCACTAGTCGAAGCAATTTGGTTTCATACTCACAGGACTAGCTATAACTGGCGGCGACGGTGGAGCGAACCGCGGCACAGCTACACCGTGCATTTGCCCAAAGTTCTGCAGGAATGTCGTAATCTCCGCCAGCTGCTTGGCCTGCCTTTCCCGCTTGGCCCGCTCGTCCTGTCTTTCCCGCTCGGCCTGCTCGGTCCTCGCCGTCAGGTCCCGCAGCTCCTGAGCCATCCTCTCGTTGTCGGCCTGCAACATTTCAATCGAATGTTTCAGTAATGCAAAGGTAACTAAGTTATTTAAAGATCAATGTACGAAGAGTTAAACGGGACTAACCTGGAGTGCGTCGACCCGCTGCTGTGAAGGGGACGGCCGTTGGCGTATGGCCGGGCCTCCGCTCGGGGTCTGTGCTCGGATCTGGGAGAGGGAGGGAATCTCGCTGGGCTCGAGGGTGCCATCGCCAATCCAGTACAGGCCATGCTTCTTGCCTTGTCCGAGCCTCATGACCATCGTCCCATCGATGTCGTCGGTGCTCGGATCCCAGTCTGGCCCATGGACCGACCTTGCCTCCGACGCGTACGAACTGATGCGGGTGTGGACGCTCGGGTTGCTGTAGGACTCGGGCGGGTCATCCGGGGTGAAGGTGACAGTGAATGTCGCCTTACCCTTGCGGGCCAGACCATATGCCATGAAATTGGAGATGGACTGCCCACCATGTGACGCCGACTGCGAGAAAGACAACAAGATGATTAGAAGAAACATGCAGAATGGAGCGTCAGAATACTAAAAATTCACGTACCCATGCTTGCTTGTACGCGCCGAGGCTACGGCTGCCTTGATGGTGTGTGGGGCCTGTCACTGCCATACGCCGCTCCCACACCGCCTCGTGGTCCTGGATATAACCCTCCGTGAACCACCTGTCCACGATCATCTCCCAGCAGTCCCGATACGACTCGCACCACCATGGAATTATCTACATGTCATAAAGAATTTGAGATGTAAGAAGACCAAATTAAAGCTACTTAATCTCAAAACGAATCAGTATTATTCTTCTTCATTTACCTCAAGGTACTGTTCCCGGGTCAGCGTCCTCTGTCTTGCCTGTGTCTTGGTGATCTTCTCACCAAGGTGCGGGGCGTAGTACTTGACGATGCAAGTGAGGCGCTCCTCGTAGTGCATGTCGGTGATTCGTTTCCTGGCACTTTTCACCATCACCTTCTCCGCCCTGTCCTCCTGTCCCTCTTCACATCTGAAAAAAATCTACAGACAGACACAATGTATCAATTCATTATGTCAAAAAAAGTCAAATGAATGCGATGTATTGATCAAAGTTGTGCGAGCGAGACTTACCCAGAACTCTCTCCTCACCCGCTCCTGCTTATCTCCACATGCGTCGGGGGCATCTTTGTAGTGGTCCCACGATTTGGCCGGCTCAGTGTTCCCCTTGTGCGTGACAATGCCGGGGTAAAAGTGCCTGCACACAAGACCCAGGATGTGGTTGGGGTTGCGTGAGTCACCAGGCGACACAACCAGCCAGTGCCTGCACAAGTCATTAACAAACATTATTAGTTTCTCTGACAATTTTCAACAGGTTATATGAAGTAGCTGTGATAAAATCTAAAGTTACTTACATGTCCCCCTAGGGGCGGATCACTGGGCGTAGGGGAAGAAGCGGAGGCCCAGGGAGTTTCGAGGGACCTCGCAAGTAGATCCTGGCCACAGCAGAGGAGTCCGAACCAGCTGTGCCTCCAGCCTCGGCGCCCTGCTGTGCCTCGTCTCCCTCGTCGTCCGTCTACCGAACCAGGTCCTCCTCGTTTGAGGAGTCCAGGGTACAGCGCTCCTCCGGCACGTCACGCGGCCTGACTAGAGGAGGCCAGCCCCTCCTGCTGCCGCTGCCGCTACCGCTGCTCCTAGCCCTCTGCCTCCTCCCGTCTGACGACCCCTCTTCTGCATCCGGATCTGCATCGCATGCCCTCATGAACCTCAAGTTCATGTTCCTTGGCACACGACTGCCCGCCATCTTTGTTCAATCACCTGCAATTAAAAAGAAACAAACCAGACATATTAGTACATGTGTTAAAAATAGATGCTAAATAAATAAACAAAACATGATTACAAAATAACATAGTATTACATGTATTAGAAGTAATCATCATTATTGGGATTATCTGGATCATATGTCTCATCATCACTATCAAAATTGTCCAAATAAACAACATTGTCTGAAGGTTCAATGTTGCCTTCATCGTCATCGTCTAAATGTAATCGCTCAAGCATTTCTATGTCCTTGGCATTTTGCACCTCATCTCCTTCTTCCTCGTCATCGCCCCTTTCATTGTCTACTTCCATTCCGATCGCCTCGGTTAAGTCTATCACCAACCTCCCTAGTAGCCCATCTTCTTGATAGAACTCTCCTTCATATGTATTTGGGTTAAAGTTGTAATTTTCATCGTTTGGGACAGCTAGTCTACCATGTGGTGATACCTGGTGCACAATAGCCCAACCCTTAAAAGCCTTGTTGCCTTGGCACGCGTATGGCAAATAATAAACCTGCACGGCCTGGTGAGCCACAATAAAGACATATTTTCCTTGATAGACGGAATCTTGTCGAATCTCGACTTGACCAATATTAGGGCTCAGTTTCGTTAGTCGAGGATTGAACTAGTGGCATTTGAACATGACGAGACGAAGAGGTTTCGAACCATAAAATGAAAGTTCATAGATTTCTTCGATTATGCCATGATAGTCGAGGCCATCAGTGCCGGGAGTACAAACTCCGCTGTTTGTGGTTTTTCGATGAGGCCGAGCTCGCTCGTAGCTTGCTGTGTGAAAGCGATATCCATTCACATCATAACCTGAATAAGCTTTCACCTTATTGTCGAAGCCATTTGCAACAGGGGGTGATGCCGAAACACCATCTCGGACAAGAGCGGACCATGGAAACTAACCCATCTACGCATCCGCGGGCTGTCCAAAAAACGTGGACAATCCAAAACAAATACGGTCGCAGATATACAAAGATCTGCATACCTCCAACCGTATCACTTTCAGATGGGAGACACCTAACTAGGTTACGTGACCAAAGACCACATACGGATAGAGGGGTTATACCTAGGGTGCCGGTGAGGTCAGGGTAGCGGGGCGGTGGAGAGTCGGTGCAGTGGTGAGTCGACGCGGTGCAGGAAGACCCGCAGCGCCGACAAAGACAATCGGGGTCGCCGAGTTCCTCCCACAGGTCATCCTACAAAAAAGGGCAAAATGGTTAGTGTCGACTCAAAATTTCGGCAGCACCTCCCCTGCACAGGGAGGTTCCCAAAACCTGCAAAAAACCTGGCACAAAGGCCAACAACCACATATATACCAAACATGGGCACGAAGGCCAACAACCACCAATATATCAAGAGGAGCCATGTACTTTAGTTCTCTTTCCATGCAGATGAAAGTACTGAAGTAGTACAACAACAATTACTACTAACCCTACAACTACTACTAACACTACTACTAACAACTACTTAACTACTAACAGTACTAATACTAAGAACTACTTAACTATTAACAACTACTACTACTAACCACTACTACTACTATTTACTAACTACTACTACTACTAACCCTACAACTAACACTACTTACCACTACTACTTACTAACTACTACTATTTACTAACTACTACTACTACTAACCCTACAACTAACACTACTAACTACTACAACTAACACTACTAACTACTACTACTACTAACACTACAAGGGTAGGGCTTACCTTGGCGGCAAGAACGGCAAGAGCGAGGGCCGGCGACGACGGCGGGGATGACCGCAGCAGCGCGAGGATAAACGGGCGGTCGGAACGACGCGAGGATCGACGGGCGGTCGGGTCGGCACCTTCCTCTTCTTCCTCCTCCCCCTTCTCTTTCTTCCTCTTCTTCCTCTTCCCCTTCTCTTTCTTCCTCTTCCTCCTCCCCCTTCTCTTTCTTCCTCTTGCTCCTCTCCTTCTCCCTCTGCTGGCTGGCCGCAGGGTACGGCAGGGCCGGCGGGGGAGTTCGGGGCCGGCCGGGTCGCTGTCCCCGGGGAGCTCAGAGCCCGGGGCACCGGCGAGCTCGGGGCGGTGGCCGGGGACCCGGGGCGCGGGTGCGGGTCCGCCGGGGCGCGGGCGCGGGGCCGTCGGGGCTTGGGCGCGGGGGCGCGGGGCCGTTGGGGCGGGGGCGCTGGTCCGCCGGGGCCGGGCGGGAGCGCCGGCCGGGCGCCGGGACGGGGGCGGGGGGCGCGTGATGGGGGCGCCGGCGCGGGCCCGGCAGGACCTCGCCGGAGGGGGACGACGGCGGGGGCGGGCAGGGGTGGCGGCGGTGCAGCAGGGAAGCGTGGGGGCGGGTGGGAGAGGAGTGAGGAGGGGGTGGGGTTGGGCCGGCCCGTTCTGGGCCTTTAGGTTAAAAGATTTGCCGAGTGCCGGGCCCAGCGGCACTGGGCAAAGGGTTTTTTGCCGAGTGCCAAGGTTGGCACTCGGCACATTAATTTTTTTTTTGTTTTTTTCGCCCCATTTTTTTCTAGGGCCTTGATACAGTAATTAAGACTCCATTTCAAAATTTGGGACAATTTTGAGTTTTTTTACTATATTTCCTTAATTATTTTTGTTTCGTTGAATTTTTCCGACTATTTCAAATTTGAACTGCATGTACATGAAATAATGGAATTTTGTCATTCAAAAAATGGTATTCTTGATGTTTGGCGTATGTTAAGGCCGTATTCAGGAACTCGCATGAAATTACGAGCATCTTGTTGTCGTAACATGATGATGTACTTTCAAGAAAAAGTGTATTTAAATTATATAAAATCCAAACGAAGTCCGAAAATCACGAAACTTGTCGAGTTGTCTTGTTATCGCATGTGGAGGCCGTGGTAAAAAATTGAGAAAGTTTGGAGCAAGTTGTGATGTTGAATGCCTAAAAGCCAGACATCCCAACCGCCTATCTTTGCCGAGTGCCTCTGGGTCCGCTCTTGGCAAATATTTCCTTTGCCGAGTGCCCGACAGAAAGCACTCGGCAAAGGTTTTTGCACTCGGCAAATCAGCCATGTCTAGTAGTGTGGAAGATGACAGTGAGGTGGGTGTCCCTGAGCACAACGAGGTCACTGTTAACATCGTCGACGATGAGCTGGATGGCAGTCCAAGTGGACCTGCCGATGACAGAGTTGAAGGTAAAGAGCATGCCGATGGTGACGCTGGTCGGGTGCGCCGCTGTCATCTGACTGGCAAGGCTGGCAGAGGCAGAGCAGGAGGAGGAGGAAGGTTCAGCTCTTGCTGGAGGAGGAGGATAGCTGGAGGAGGACTAGGACGTTGCCATCTTCTTCGCCTCCCCTACTCTGCTCTGCTCTGCCACCGGCCACTGCCACCTCCATAGGTGAAGAAAGAAGAGAGGGACTGGAGGGTTGTGCAATTGCCATTATAAATGGCCAAATGGGCCAGGCACGATGGGCCGGCATGGGCCCGGTCCAAAAAAGCACGACACTAGCATGGCACGACACGATGTCCATAGTGCCAGTGCCGGCACAGGCACGATTTAGGGCCATGCCTGGGCCGAAGGTTCGGCCCGTAGTGCTGGCACGGGCACGGCACGGTTAATGGGCGGCACGATTGTGGCCCGATTATTCTCGACCCTTTGATTGATTTGGAGTATTATTGTCCGTTGGATTGACTTACCTAGCTATAAAAGCAACTCCCTCCTTATTCTCTCTCATTATTTCACCCCCGACCGTCATTTCTTTCTCTCAGTACTCCTCCCGTCTCCTCTTCCCGAGTCCCAACCGTAGAAGCCTTTCATGCCTCTCCGCCTCACGCTCCCTAGGCCGGTGGCCGGCAGTCCCACTCCACTCCTCCCCCACTCATCTTCTCCTCGAGGTGCGGCTACGACGGTGGCGGCGCGACGGCGTTCGTTTGAGGCACAACTGTGGCAGCCCGACGGCATTCGTGCGAGGCACCGCTGCGACGGCACGGCAGCCGCGGTGATGATGCGAGGGCGCTGTGGGGCCGAGGAGTGGCTCAACGACGGCGTGTTCATCACGCCTACGACACGGCTTGTCTCGGAGAGCTCCTCGTCTGCTCCCTTGCAGCCATGGGCTGGCATGGCCATGGTGGGCTGCCGTGCCTGTGAGCACGGCACGGCACGGCTGAGGAGACATAGGGCCATGCCTGGGCCGAGAGTTGGGCACAGCGGCCCGAGACAGCACGGCACGGTAGGATATCATTCCGCATAGTGCCGTGCCGCATCGTGTCCATGCTCGTGTCGTGCCATGCGGCCCAGTTGGCCATGTATTGTTGCCATACTACCATTAACCGAATAAAATTAACTAAAGACAATATTTTGGAGTAGGCACCAAGAGGCACCCCAACCACCATAAACTATAAAATTAATTAAGAAAGAAAATAATCTATACTGTTGAATTTTATGATATGATGGTCTACAATGAATAGTAACATCCTCTCATCATGCCAGAAAACGCCACCACAACCAGCCCTTGCTCCTCGTCGTTGTCGTCCCAGCCATCTAGGGCCGCCCTCCTTCCTCTCGGGTGCGATGCTAGTGGTTAGTAGGAGAGGGGACCCATATCTCTCTCCTCCAAAGGTTTTAGATCTAGTTTGCTCAGAGTTGAGCCCAAATAAATCTACCGCTAAAATTAGATGATTTTTTGCCGTGATCTTGTTACCTGTGATGACTTTGGTAATTGTAATGATGAGGTCACCATTACAGGCGTCAATTTTCATCGGTAGGCGGGCAATCTACGGCTATTTTCTGCAACGGGAGGATTGCTTCTGGGCACTCCCAACATGGACAGTTACTTTGGATTGTCGATCTCTTTGTCAATGGTTGTGGAGAGGAAATCAAGGATTGAAGGTGATGAATCTGTGTCCTATGCTGTGTTCGACGATGTAATTGATGATATTCTTTCATCGATTCAGATGCGTTTTGGGCTAGTTCCAGAACTTTGGATTTTGCAGCTTGTCCAATGTTTTGGGGTTGATCCTTGGATTCGACATATGGACTGCACACGGGCTTCGGTGTTTGGCAAGACTCTATTCATCTAGAGCATCGACTGTATCGAGGATAGTCACTAGGGAAGAAGACAATGGAAGAATTTGGATAAAATTGTATCTTATTTGTTTCAGATTTTTTTCATGTGTAATTTTAGGACGTACTGTGTAGAGTTTTAATATATTCCCTCCTCCCTTCACAAAAAAAATACAATTAATAGCAACCTAGATTTTGTGGTCAATATGGTATCCATTGTCTGACAAAATGAATGCCCTTAGGAGTTTTTGGTCTATCTTTCACGGTGCGCGCCTTGACCCTGGTATACTCCAGTCTCCAGCAGCATTGGTCCGCAATGATACAAGCAACTGGGAGCATGTACCTACCCATCCATGTCCACCTCCACTTTTTCTCCCAGCCTGCCCGCCCGCCAGAACTAAGGCTCAAAAATATGTGCAAGTGAAGCAAGAAGAGATAGGAGCTAAGGCTCAATTATGTTGCTGCCAAAAATATGCTTGAACAAAGGCTACAACAAGAACTAAGGCTCAAGCATTTCGGACCATTAAAAACATGAGCGCCAAAGTTTACGAAAATGAGACATGGCTATACATATGCAAGCTGCCAGAACAACTAGGCATTGGAATAAAACAAAGTAAAGAATAACAAAACTAAAAAACACAGAAAAGGAAAAAAGAAGGAAAAGGAAAGAAAAAATAACTGAGAAAAATAACTAAAAAGAAAATTGAGGCTTCACATCTTTGGAACATTCTCATATACACTTATAAGTTTTGCGAATGGTGCCTTAATTTCTTCTAATGACCGCTCCGAAGTTTTATAATTTCATAGGAAAGTCAAAGCTCAAAGCATCTTTATCCTTATAGAATGCATATTGCCTTACAAAAGATGACAACGGGCTCCAATTTCTACTCGGCTTAATTGGCATCACTCCAATAGCATCTCCAACACATTGTATGGACACTAAAAAAAAGCAACACAGCATATGTCAACATTTCGACAAGGGGCTCCGCCATCGACTTTGCCTATGCCAAAATTTTGGTGAGGGGCTTCGCCATCGACTTTGCCTATGCCACCAGTTTGGCGTGGGGCTTCGCTGTCCACTTTGGCATCATCGGCTTCACCCTAGCCAACATTTTGGATCTAGGGGCCTCAGCGTCAACTTAAGTGTCAGCAACTCCACTTACGCCAACAATCCATGTGAGGGACCCGCCGCGTTAATTCACCTAAAACGAGTGTCATCCACTTGACCAGCTCAATTTTAAGCAAACCAACACTGTGAGGCCCTAAGGAGCGCAATTGGCAACTCCTCTTCAGGATCAGGTTGAGTATCATACCATATTAGCGTCCACAACTCAAGATTACATCTTATCATCGGAGCACATAATAGTTCAGCGGAAAACATACATTACAAGTCTTATTAAATTTAACAAGTTAATTATACAACATTAAAGAAGACATTGATTCAATGCAATCATATGTAGTGAGAACCAACTACTATCTTTACTATCTACAACTACAATATACACTCTCACTAGTAACGGGTAGTCGCCTTGCCCATGGGCATCACTACCATAGCTTGGACGGCTCCTGCCATTCGCCCACTTTGCCACCAACAATCGAGTGAGATGGCTACAAATCTCCTTTACCTGCAAAACAACTTAACGGCAGCACCATGAGTACATTGCGTACTCGCACGACTTAATTCCAACATATAGATATCTGGTGGATGCAAAGGGGATTAATAGGCATTTGTACATTTGCATAAAAGCGCAAGGTTCATTTAAAGAATGACATGCTCATGATTCATAATTAAACATTAGCATTAGAGTTCATGATAACAACGTAAGTGATCATCATAGGTAAGCCATATCATCATCAACACTACAATGGGTCTAGAAGAAAGAACAACCGGTTCCATCATGAGGGACTTCAAGCTCTCAACACTCTGCGCAGAGGGTACAACTGTACCCACACGGAGAATGGGCGAACCTCCATACCCGAGCGACAGGTAAGGGTTGCCTCACGTTCCCCAACTTTTCCCTAATCCTGCCAGAATATCCGACGAAAGGTTCGACTGGCTCCCCGGTCAATGTCCCGGACATTCCCGACCGACACTAACCCCCTTGCCAGTTTCATGGATAAACCGATCGCAATTAGTTACTTGGCTTACCACCCCCATTTGCGGTATGTGGTATGTACGGGTGGTTACTCGGACTCATTATCCCAATGAACAGTCCTTAATCCTCCACGAGCTATGTCACTTGAGATCACACACTCACAGTGACCTTACCCCTCACAAGAGTATAGATTGCCAAATTGATCATCATGATTATATTTCAAGTTGGGGTTGGTCCTTAGTCATATTTACACTACTATATATCATGTCAATGCCCTCACAAGTTTTAAGTAATTAATCATCCCGGTGAAGCTCCTACACTCGCGAGAGTGAGTTCCCTTCTCACACTCGACTTTTAAATGGAACTAAGTAGATAAGCGATCAAAGCTCCCATCCCGTTGGTTAAGTGAAGGATCTAATTACTTAGTGAGTAGTTCCAAGTTAGTGAAGCAATATTAAGTTATTAACCATATTCAAATGATATGCATACTCATAATGAGACAAGTAATAAGTATCCAAACTAGGGTTCATAGTAGTGGGGTGCCTGCCTGTTGGAAGAGGGAGGTTCCCATAGCTTGGAACATCTCTTGGCGTCTCTCCAATATCGAGTACCTATATGTATGCACTTGTATGAGATATGTATGTATGCACTTGTATGAGATATGTATGTATGCATGACATATATGAAATATGCAAGAGGGGTGAGGGATGCTTGTGTGGTTCAACTACTATGGGTGCACGGTGCAACAGATAAACATGATGCTTGATGAGTACAATGCATAAAGTAAATGATATGGATATCATGCAATGATATTACTTGATTAGCAATTGATGACATGTATCAAGTGTTGGAGTGTACCACTATTGAGCTGTCGGTTTGAGTCATCAGATAAACCGGTGTGAAAGTAGGACCGTCTGCTAACTCAGGGACATAGTGTAATCTGTGGTGGTCTAACTTCATGGACTCTCTGTCATGGGTGATGGACTCTCCGACACCAAGTTTGTGCTCTCGGGAAACCTTAATGTTCAATACTATAATTCATCGGACACTCCGCCAAACTTGTCGGACCCTCTGGTGAATTATAATGTGTTCTGTTTAAGTGCAGACAGACAACATCAGTAGTTGATGGACCCTCCGCCAGGTGTAGCGAACCCTCCGTCAGCTGACTGACAGTGCACAACCCATTCTCTTCGAAATCCAAACTTTAACCCTAAGTGCTTGCATGTGTGTGATATCATGTTATCATGTCCCTAAAGTGCTTTGGAATACATCTAGGCAAGGACATGTGCTTATGGTGCAAAGATGGTATTATAGTCAACCTATTTCGCATTCTCCCCAAGACTGGATATATAAAATGCATAAATGAGATGATATGAAGACATATGTATGGATATGATGCACAAAACACGTGTCATAGATAGCACATGCTCAAAGGAAGCCAACAGAACAAGTTCCATAGCTTTTAGACACCTAGAGAATAAGTTGTCTATTTAGTACACTATAAATGCATTATTCTTAGTCAAAATTAAGATATTTACTTTGGACCCAAATTCATGTCTAGATGATAGAGAATATCCTAAAGAACACAACAAAACTTGTTTCACAATTTTCCGAGTTCAAATGCATCTTCTATGACCTTTACATGTTGGGGCTGTGCTGCTGTGGTACAGCGGACAGTCCGCGAGCGGCGGACAGTCCGCCAGGGACGAACGCGTGCGCTGGAGCGTTTCGCTGTGACGAACACTGGCGCCGACGGAAAGTCCGCGAGAACGGCGGACCATCCGGTAAAACGACGAACAGCCCGGGTGTAAAAACGTTGGAGATGATTCCCGGGGCATCCGGGCTCCAAATCAAGTGCGGTTTGTTTCTATGGCTTACTAGCGATGTAGGGAAGCTTCTACAAATGATGGATGTGCCCTGCATGGGCTGTGGTGACCTCGACCTCATCCATGGTGGTGGTGGTCATGGATGGAGCAAGAACTTAATGGGGTTGGCCAAGGGGATTGGGGAAGGTGAGGTTGGGCTTTGGGGATGTGCTCACCATGTCAAGTAGTGTCTCCAACTGCAGAAGCTTGCACTGGAATGGCTTGGGGGAGTAGATCGACCTTGGGGCTCCTCCACGGCTTGAGCTTGAAGATGATGAGGCTTGGGGCTGCCTCCTTCATATCCGGCGAGGTTGACGGGGTGGGGAAGCAGCAGCTCGCCGGTGACGACCTCCAGCAGCTGGTGGGCGCCATCCACCTCTTCGTCTTCGTCTTCTTCTTCTTCCTCTTCCTCTTCCTCTCCTCTCTCCCTTCCCTTCTCTGTCTCTTCTTTGTTTCCTTTCTCTGTTGCTGAACGTGAGAAATGAGAGAGATGGAGGGGGAGGGCTGCTGGTGGTGTGGTTTTGTGTGAGTGATGTGCTGACATGCGGGCCCGGGTGGGGGGTGTGTGTGACAACGCAACACCGTGCATGTTACAGGTGTCACTGCAATCTGATGGACAGTCCGCCGGACATGTCGGACGGTCCGCTAGTGCCCAACCGTGTCTGGTAGACTGACTGGCTGTGCAAGGGTTTCGACGGACACTTCGCCGTGACAGCGGACACTCCGTCAGTGCATGGGTTGGCCAAGATTATCCTAAGTCTGTGAGGTGTCTTGACGGACAATCCGGTTGTGATGTCGGACGATACGCCAAAACTTGCAATGCTCGGTTTTGGGTTGGCCTAGTCACAAGTCAGATTCTAATTTGGATTAAAGATGCAGACTTGGATGGTCAGAAATGACTGCCTATATGGTAAAGATTTTTTGGGTCGTTACAAATCTTCACCCCTTAGAGAAATCTCGTCCTCGAGATTTAAAAGAGGCCGAGGTGAGGGAAGACGTCAAGGTAAATTGGAGTAGGATACATTGGTCAAGAATTCCAAAGTTGGACAAGGTGACTTTGAGAGTAGAGTTTAGTTGGACAAGGGTGTCTCTCAAAGGAGAGCACATTAAGCACAAATTGGCATAGGAAATGGCTAACAAATTTGCATCATTCATGTAAGAAGGACAGCATGGATTTAGATATCAATGAAGGATTTGTCAGAGTCACTTATCACAGCATGGAGAATATTTGGGTGGGGCATCACTTTCAATAAGGAGGTCCATCGATGAAGTGTTACAACGGTCATGACAACTCCGCCTTTGATACGCCGGGGCATCCATAAGCTACTCACGTGGTCGCGATCCACGTGGAGCCTCGGTTCCCTTGCATCCTCAAAGGAGAGATGTTCATACCATTGTAAGGCACACCATTTATAAACATCTTACTGAGAAGGGCAATGCAACATGGTTTCAAAAGAAAAGCAAGGTTGTGACCAAAACATACAAGGAGATATGTTGGTCATCAAGGAAATTTGGAATAGCTATGCAAGTTAGGATAGCTCACAAGTGTGGTTCCATGATGGATCATGATAACATGTTCCTCGACGCCTGCGTGCGCCTAGTAGCACCACCATGTGGCTGCAGCACACACCACAGGGGACTCCAGGTTCCGTTGCGGCACCAAGGTTAGCAATCATAATACCATAATAGAGCACACCAACAAAAATAATCCCAACTAGCACGAGATGAATTTGAGAAGACCAAGGGATATAGCAAGGATGTGGATATGAAGTCAAGTAGGCATAAGATAGACATCTACATAGAGGGGTTAGTAAAGCAACTTGAAGGAAATGAGGTTCAAGCAATAGCATAACGGGCCTCATTGGGTAGGTTGGGATAGCAAGGTAGGAAGATCAACATGTATGATGGTTCTTTAGATTTATGCACATGCATCAAACTTTAACAAGCACAATCTAGATGCATAGGTAGCAGTTTTAAAGTAATCATATCTACACTGGTAATTATTTTGATTAACATGAACAAGAGGGATGCAATGAGATGCACATGTACGCAACATGCTGGATGCACAAGTACACGTCATCCTCACTCAACTACTTGTGACAAAGGGATTCATGGTAGAACTTGGTAAGCAATGAGACATCACTTATGTGTAAACACCAATTGCATACGGACAAGGGTTCCCCAAAATTTCAGCAATCATGAACACATTGTATGAAAGGTAAAGCATGAAATTAAGCAGGTCATCGAGTAAGACAAGATCTATGCGTCAAGTAAGACAAGACATTTATATATAAAATTAAGCAGGTCATCGAGTACCATAGGAGCAGTAAAACAGGATATGTGATTTAGATATACAGGAAACAATTTTTAAAGCGTCAGGCCTACGCAGATAATTATTTTTATCAACATGAACAACAAGATTGCAAGATATCTCAGGTGTATCAAGTTAATATCACTAAATTCAGGGGGCGACATTACCAAGCATATAAGCAAGTTCTAATTAACAAAATTAAATTATAAGCATATGCGTTTTCTGGACTGCAGCATAACTCTTACTTAATTTAACCATAACTGGAGTTCTAAGTATGCAAACGAGGTGTCCTTAGACTTTTTGGATAGCATATGAAGTTGTCTACAACTTTGTTATTATTGCCCAGAGCTAATTCCAAAGTTATCAAGTTCAAACATTACAATGTTTCAGATCTGCATAAATATGGCAGAATTTTAACATGAACTTCAAAAATATGTAGCAGGAGTTCTAGTTCACTAAACATTGTGTTCTTTAACACTTTAGAAGCATGAGAAAGGTGCTACAACCTTTTAGTTATCACAAGGGCATGATTCAAGGTCTAACTAAGTGAAAAAGCACAATCATTTTAAATCTACACAAGAAACAAGCAACATTTAACAATTCTAGGTAACATGGCTTGGGGGATGCTGTACTAGCAGCATATATACATAAGCAAAACATGAATTGCATTTAACAAGTAAGGCAAGTTATATGTCCATAATATGAAGCTTGTCATTATAGCACAATGTTTGGGCATGGCATGGTGTATAAGATTGAGTATATTGATAGGTTTAGCATTGGTACCAAGACATGAATATAGGTGAATCAAAGCAAGCAAGGGATTATATACTAAACAATGGCAATGGACATTTAAAGTGCTTGCTGAAATCTCAGATTACCAACACCCATATGCAATCCCAAGTCAAACAACATGAATCAGAGATTTTATAAAACATAGGGCTATAAACATTTCCTAGTTAGCTCTCATTCTTACACAGTTCTAGCTGACTTCAACTCTCGAAACCTAGATGTCTATACCTAATCTTGCTCTTAGTTGACCCATTCCATTCCCGGTGATAGACAAGACAAGTTGAAGAATCACTTAACAAGATTAATTAAGCACAAGGGGAGAGTGAGACTAGTAGCTAAATTATAACTCCAATAGGATTTTAGGTGAAATAGTTCATGTTTTAGTTGCCCATCCAACTAGCTAACTACCTACGACCCTATCTTTTAGTTAAGTTTCCGATGCTCACGTATTCCCATGCTAAGTTGTTCCTTGACCGCGTGGCTAAAGTGTATGACAGACAACCATATGCTCCGATACCCGATGTGAGGGACCCACCGTGTTAATTCGCCTAAAACGAGTGTCATCCACTTGACCAGCGCAATTTTAAACAAACCAACACCTTGAGGCCCTCAGGAGCGCACTTGGCAACTCCTCTTCAGGATCAGGTTGAGTATCATACCACGATAGCCTCCACAACTCAAGATTACATCTCATCATCGGAGCACATAATAGTTTAGCACAAAACATACATTACAAGTCTTATTAAATTTAACAAGTTAATTATACAACATTAAAGAAAACATTGACTCAATGCAATCATATGTAGTGAGAACCAACTACTATCTTTACCATCTACAACTATGATATACACTCTCACTAGTAACGGGTAGTCACCTTGCCCATGGGCGTCACTACCATAGCTTGGACGGCTCCTGCCATTCATCCACTTTTCCACCAACGATGGAGTGAGATGGATGTCAAATGTCCTTTACCTGCAAAACAACTTAACGGCAGCACCGTGAGTACATTGCGTACTCACAGGACTTAATTCCAACATATAGATATCTAGTGGATGCAAAGGGGATTAATAGGCATTTGTACATTTGCATAAAAGCGCAAGGTTCATTTAAAGAATGACATGCTCATGATTCATAATTAAACATTAGCATTAGAGTTCATGATAACAACGTAAGTGATCATCATAGGTGTCGGCCCCTCAATTTGACAGTCCTTAGTGCATCCGTATTTGTGCCAGGATCATGCACAAATACACACTAATCACTGGGATGGTAAACAGATATATAACAAAAGGTTCCAAGCTTTATTGATATCTTAAAATAAGGTCTACAACAGTGGCCCAAGGTCGCTTAGTCATAGGCTACATAGCTAGCAGAAGGCTACGGCCATGAAACGGCATTATTGGTGGTCTCTAGAGCG
The DNA here is from genome assembly GCF_019320115.1 of Miscanthus floridulus. NCBI lineage: Eukaryota > Viridiplantae > Streptophyta > Magnoliopsida > Poales > Poaceae > Miscanthus > Miscanthus floridulus. Next base: position 25,310,756 of record NC_089588.1, on the reverse strand, counting down.
GGATTATAACACAACGAAACGGCATCCTATTCCACAGGCAACTTGAGCACGGACAAAACCCTAGCCTCGATGTCACATTCCTACGATCTTATCTCCTTACGGGAAACCTAATCCTTGTGGTACGCTTCATCTTTGGAGTCATAGTCTTCTGCTTTGCTGAGGTCTATGAGTCAACAATGGGTGAGAACATATGTACTCAGCAAGTCCCAACCATAGGGTGGAAATAGAAGTGTAGTGGTGATTATAATTAAGGGTTGGGTCCTAGCGGAGTATTACCATTCCCACTAGTACCCGGGTTAGCATCGATTCCATTACCAGTTTCTTTAGACATAAAAGTAAAGCTAATCATAGTATCACATCCTAGCATTTGCCCATTCCAAGGATATGGCTATTCAAATAGATTTAATAAACTCTGCAAAGGTGTACAAATTTCCCCACACGATAAGTGCAACCTCATCCATGATCGGTGGACGAAATAGACCTAACGAGACCATGTACCCGAATGTACGCGACCTTAGATGTCAATATAACTATACTACGGCTTCTCAGGGGTTGGAGACACCAAACCGAGAAGATACCAAATCCCCCCAAACGTGATGATACCAAATCATCACAAAAGAAAAACATGGCTCGAACATGGCCAAGAAAACAGTGGCTCGAACGCGGCCTAAAAACCAAAAGCTTAGCGTGGAAGATCACATAGCAGCCACGCCAACTGGATATGGAAAAAACCTATCCCACGTATCGGCTCCTGATATTCTGCTACCTACACCGGCCTCCTAGTAGATACTATACTTCTATGTAACAGGGTGTGAGATCAAGCCTACCCATATAGACATGTGTCTGTACAAAAATAACTCAATAGGGGAGAGGGACTACGAATCGGTCCTTATGTGACCGAGGCGAGTATCTCCCACAGGAATCCTCTCCAGGCATTCCTGCCATGATAAACTACCTCCATAGTTTACCACCACTCGCCCCATGTTGGGGTTTAGTTCAGGTTTAACAAGTTTTAAGTTCTATTATTATCCCTAAATCTAGTCATGGTGTGGAGCTCATAAAATAACAAGATAACCATTTATCTTAATCATATCACATTAATCGAGCTCATTTTTCTAGGGTTATAATCTCATAGTCATGTTTTAGCATTTTAGTGGTTTAAAGCAAGATGGTAGCGATGGGAGCTAGGACTTGCCTTCGTCGTTGACACTTTCCGGCATGTCTACGAAATTCAGGTCTTCGTCCTCCTAACGATTACCGTCGTCTGTCGGACGTACTGGTCTAATAAGGCTACCGCTATACGCAAAAGAAAAAAGCAAAAGCAACAATAGAACTATACGGTGGCACTAGGTGCAAATGGTAGGGTTTGATTTTAGATGAATTTGAAAAGTGGTTTCATGCAAAAAGGAGTTAGGGTTTAAAAGTTATGTATTTTAGAAGTTTATTCTATAGCTAATTAACTAGGTGGAATTTTATATGCATTTTTTGGTTCATGAAAATATGTGCAAACTACATGGTTAATTTCCCAACTGCGTCTAGTTTATTAACAAATTTTCTGGGAATTTTTCTAAGCTAGGAAATGCATTTCTAATTCTCTATGTACACTAGCCGGGTGTACCTAGCATTTTCTAAAGTGTACCCTGCACTGTGTGTGTGATAGGTGGGCCACCTGCTTACGTCAGCAGTGATGGTGGCGTTGGTGTTTAAGCCGTGACCCCCCCTGTCTATGAAGGAAGAGGAGAGAGAGACTGATGGGGATGGAGGGAGGACAGCAATGATGTTTCCTCCCCGTCCCACCTAGCGGAGACAGGGGAGGGGGGAGAGGGGAATAGTGGCGGACAGAGGTCCCCGCACTGGTGATGGAGCAGGGCTCACTAGAGCAGCTTACACCGGCGGCGTTAGCCATCGGGGTGGTGGATGGAGGGTAAACAGGGTCCACAGGGTCACACCGCAGCCGGTGGCAGGGTCTCCATCGGCAACGGGTGCCCATGGCAGCGGTGGTGGCTCACTGGAGTCGTCATTGTGGCATCATGCACTAGACTTGGCCTTAGAGGCCCTATACTACTCAGCTAACAACGTGTACGTGGGTACGGGTGAACAAGAAGTGCGGTCGGGGTGGTGATGTGCCCTGGGTTGGCCTCGCCGGTGATGGCCGACGGCCATGGCGGCTCGACAGAGCGGGGCTCACGTGGATAGCACAACACAGAGACCTAAACTACCTTCTAGCTACTGCATAAATAAGAGGAGAGGCTTGGGGACTCACCAGTCGCTCTAATCGGCCAGAGACGCAGCGGAGAAGAAGGAGAGGGCAGCGCTGATGGCGCCGGTGAACTCCAGAAAAGGAAAAAGTGGAAAAAGAGGGGAAAGAGGAGGGGAAAGGGGAGGAGGAGGGGGAGATGGGGTGTTCTCGCCATCGGCGGAGCTGGTGGTGGAGAGGGCGAGGTGAGAGCTCTGCCGGTCGGGACTATTTATAAGCCGGTTAGGCTGGTGTTCCGGCAGCAAGATATTTCTCGCGTCCATCCTTATCCATCATGTGGCCACACCGTTGACCTCATCCAGTCACATCGCCATGGCTAGTGCTTGATCGTGCGCACATCGAAGTTGCCTTGGTGGCTACTCCGGTGGCTCGGAACGGCAAGGACCATGGCACCGACCATTGATGCATTCAAAGTGAGGGGGAAGAGGGAGGAAAGAAGAGAATGAGGGGCATCGTGGGGTCTCGCTGTCGCCGTGTCGCTATTGACGTCCTGTTGGCACAGGGGTGGCGCTGGCGGGCGTTAATGCGGGTGCTGTGCCGCGTACTGCTACCGGCCGCAAGGTAGGCGACGGGGCTGACGAGAGGGGCCCATTCATTGGCGGGAGGGAGAGGGAGAGAGAGGGAAGCGGGCGAGGCCGGGCTAAGCTGGGCCGCAGCTTGCTGGGCTGGCTCACGCGAGAGGAAGGGAGGGTGGAGGAGAAGGGCTGGGCTACTACTACGGGCCGAGAGGAGGGTGAGGAGGAGAATGAGCTCATGAGGCTTTTCCTATTTCCAATTTCCTTTTCTATTTCCTATCTCTATATGCATATGTTTAAATGATTTCAAATTTAAATTTGAATGCATGAGTATGTAAAAAGGATGCCACCATAAGTTTAACAAGTCAAGCAATCATTCACACACAAGGTTACACACATGTATTTTTATGTTCCTATGTTACTTTATTTGTAAAAATTATTTAGGTTAGCTATATGTGTTATCTCCTATGCAAAATTTAAAAAGTTCAAATTTTTAGTGATTTTTAAAACTAGGTTAAATCTTTAGGGTGTTACAAACCTACCCCCTTAAAAAGAATCTCATCCTCGAGATTCGAGTTGATCCTCGAGTTGATAGGGAAGTTCCTTTTTAAGATCATCTTCTCTTTCCCATGTGGCTTCTGCCTCTGTGTGGTTGCTCCATTGCACTCGACAAAACCTCATTGTTGTCCTTCTGGTTTGTCGAATGACTATATCCAATATCTTAACTAGCCTTTCCTAATACTATAGATCTGGCTGTAAGTCCATGGTTTCCATAGGCACTTGCTCTTCTGGTACTCTTAAGCATTTCTTCAGTTGTGACACATGAAATACATCGTGTATATCGGACATCTCTAGGGGTAATTCAAACTGGTAAGCTACTGCTTCAATCTTTTTAATGATTCGGTAGGGTCCAATATATCGCGGGGATAACTTCCCTCTAACTTGAAATCTTCGTGTACCCCTGATGGATGGTACCTTCAAGTAGATGAAATCTCTAGGTTGGAGTTCCAACGGTCTTCTCTGGGTATCTACAAAGCTCTTTGTCTACTTTGTGCTGCCTTCAAATTCTCTCAAACCTTGGCCACTTGCTCTTCAGATTCCTTGAGCATGTCAGGCCCAAACAGGCTTCTTTCTCCGACTTTGGACCACATTAATGGGGTTTGGCATTTTCTTCCATATAAGGCTTCGAATGGTGACATCTTCAGGCTAGCTTGATAATTGTTGTTGTAAGTGAACTCTACGAACGATAGGCTCTTTTGCTAGTCTTTTCCATAGGTCAATACGCCAGCTCCTAACATGTCTTCCAATATCTGGTTCACTCTTTCTGTCTGTCCATCGGTCTGCAGATGGTAGGCAGAGCTATAGTCTAGCCATGTTCCTAAAGCTCCTTGTAGGCTTTTCTAGAATCAGGCGGTGAATTGAGTTCCTCTATCTAAGACTATTCGGCTCGGTACCCCATGTAATCTAAGGATGTTGTCAATGTAGAGTTGTGCGAGCGTGTTACCCTTGTATTCAATCTTTACTGGAATAAAATGTGCCACTTTCATCAGTCGGTCTACTATAACCCATATGGAGTCATGTCCATTTGGTGTCTTGGGCAATCCTACAATGAAACCCATGCTAATTTCATCCCACTTCCATACTCGTATGTGCAATGGTTGAATTAGCCCTACTGGTCGTTGATGTTTTGCCTTGACTCTTCTACAGGTATCACATTGGGCAACATACTCTATGACATCTCCTTTCATTCTGGTCCACCAGTATTTTTGTCTAAGGTCCATATACATCTTGGTTGATCCTGGGTGGATAGAGTAGCCTGAATGATGTGCTTCATCCAATATTAACCTTCGGAGTGCTTCGTCTTTTGGTACGCATATCCGGTCTTCATACCATAACTTCCCTTATTCATCGGTGCGGAACCCAGGAAGTTCCTTCCTACTACTTTTCTCCTTGAACTGTCGTATTTCTTCATCCTTGTCTTGGCCTTGCTTTATCCGATCTTTCAAGGTTGATCATACTTGTAGGATATTCAGGGTGCCTTGCGGTATGATTTGCAGATTTAGTTGGCGGACTTCCTGTGCCACTCTGGTCTTCGGTTTAAGGTGGTCATGTAGTGACGATATGCTTTTCTGCTCAATGCATCTACTACTACATTGCCTTTTCCTAGGTGATACTATACACTTAGATCATAATCCTTGATAAGTTCCAACCATCTCCTTTGTCGTAGTTTCAAATCAGGCTGGGTAAAAATATACTTCAAACTCTTGTGATCAGTAAATATCTCACATTTGTTTCCAATGAGATAGTGGCTCCATATCTTCAATGCATTACCACGGCTGCTAGTTCCAAATCATGGGTTGGATAATTCTCCTCATGTTTCTTCAGCTATCGGAAGGCGTAGGCAACTACCTTATCATCTTGCATCAGAACACATCCTAGTCCCTGTCGGGATACATCACAATATACTATGAAGCTTCTGTGGTAGCATGAGTATTGCGGCTGTGGTTAACTGGGTCTTCAACTCTTGAAAGCTCTTCTCGTATGCTTCTGTCCACTTGAATTCTATTCCTTTCTATGTTAGGGCTGTCATGGGTCTTGCAATCTTCAAAAATCCTTCATTAAACCTTCGATAGTAGCCTGCTAGTCCAAGAAAACTGTGAACTTCTATCACATTGGTCGCTACTTCCATTCTGGTATGGACTTGACCTTCTCTGGGTCTACTTTTACTCCTTCTACGGTGATAATATGTCCTAGGAAGGCAACTTCTTGTAGCCAAAACTCACATTTACTGAATTTGGCATACAACTCATGTGCTCGTAGCTTGTTCAAAATTGCTCTCAAATGTTGTCCATGTTCTTTGGCACTTCTTGAATAAATGAGAATGTCATCGATAAATACCACTACGAACTTATCCAATTCTTCCATGAACACCTTGTTCATCAGGTTCATGAAATATGCTGGGGCATTGGTTAGTTTGAATGGCATCACGGTGAACTCATACTATCCGTAGCGGGTCACGAATGTGGTCTTTGGTATATCCCTTAGCCGTAACGGGTACTTGTTCTTAATGGTGACTTCATTGAGTGACCGATAGTCAATACACATCCTGAGGCTGCCATCTTTCTTCTCTATGAACAAAACTGGTGATCCCCAAGGGGATGAGCTTGGTCGGATGTATCCTTTCTCTTGTAAGTCTCGTAACTGCTTCTTCAATTCTACTAGTTCATTGGCTGCCATTCGATAGGGTCTCATGGCGATGGGTGCAGTTTTGGGGATTAGGTCAATTATAAACTCCAAATCTTTGTTTGGTGGCATTCCCGATAACTCTTTAGGGAACACATCGGGGTATTCACGTACGACTGGTACTTCTCCAATGCTCGCTGCTTGTATACTACAAACCATCGGTTCTACTTTGGGGGCTTGAGGGTGACATTCTACCTTTAATCCTTTGTGATTTATCTAGGTTACTGCTTTGTCGCTATAGGATATAGTGCCATGTTGTTTCCTTAACCAATCCATTCCTAATATTATGTCCAAACCTTCTGTCTTCAATACTACTAGGTCTGCTTGAAATTCTACTCCATCTATCATTATCTTCACTCGAGGGCACTTGAGGGTGCATTTGAGGACAGCTCCAGGGGTTCGAATTAATAAAGGGGTGGGAAGTAACACGGTTCTTAAACTATTTCTAAGCACAAAACAAGCAAAAACAAACGAATGCGATGCGCTAGAGTCAAACAACACGGTTGCAAGAGTGGAGTTTACTAGAAACTCACCATACACGACATCAAGTGTTGCATGTACTTCCTCTGCTATAATGTGGTACACATTGCCTTGCCCAAAATTCAGGGCATTCCTTCTTGGCGGTCCAGAGTTCTGAGGCGCTGAGGGTCCAGTTCCTGAGGTGACTGTCTTATTGCTGGCTACAGACTGAGCAGGGGCTGAGTTTCCTATTTTAAGAGGGCATTGGGCTACATGGGGTCCTGGTTGTCGACATCCAAAATAGGTCTCCATTGTAGTGTTATTGGTACTCTTGGGCTGGTTGTTGCTGTTGTTGTTGCTGCTATTGTTGTTGTTCTTGTAGTGGGATGTGGTTTGTGAAGTGTTGGTCCCAAAGGTCCTATACTGCATAATCGGCTGGTACCTTGTGGGTGTGGAGTTGTTGGTGCGGACTCGTTGTGTTCTTTCTTGTTGATGAGCACGTTGTATCAGAAATTTGCGCTTCCGTTCTCCTTCACCTCGGATACGTTCTTCTTCTAATAGAATGGTGCGGTTCATCAACGTGTTGAAGACTGGGTAGATATGAGTGACCATCTGCTCTCTTAGGGATGCGTTGAGTCCTCTCCAAAAACACTTCTGCTTCTTCTTGTCGGAGTGAACATCTTCTGGTGCATATCGTGCTAGCTTCATAAACTTTCTGATGTACTGATTTACTATCATTGGACCTTGTCTTAGTGAGCGAAATTCTTCTACCTTTATCTCCATGATTCCTTCGGGGATGTGATATTCACAGAATTTCTCCATAAATTCTTGCCATGTGTTGGCTTCTGGCTCGTTAGCTGCATCTTGGTAGTTCTCCCACCATTCACCGGTGGCTCCTACCAGTTGGTGAGTGCCTAGAATAACTTTCTCTTCATCGGTGGCTCTTTCTGCAATCAATTTCTTGATGACGGTACACAACCAATCATCGGCTAACAATAGGTCATCTTCTGCACTATCAAATGTTGGTGGTTGAAGTCTCATGAATGCATCCATTTTCCCTTGTCCATTACCATTATCCTGCCTTCTTGCAAGATTTTCTAATAACCGGGTCTATCGATCCATCACTTCTGCCAATGTTGGTTGGGGTGGGGGGGTTCCTTCCCTTGCACTGGTTCATTTCCAATGTTTTGCTCAACTTCTTCTTCATCTTCTTTAGGTACATCTTCTATATTTTGGATGTTATCCTCTTACGGTTGTTCAAGCCCATGCCTATGATTATGATTGCCTCTATTCTGCCTGTCTCTAGGTCTAGGTGCAACTAGCTCATCTTCCTCATGAACCTGCCTTTCGGTGGCCCTTTCACGGTGATGCCGTATCCTATTAGACCTTGGTTCCATCTGTTGCCATGGAACGACAAAGATGAGAAGACATCCTCCAGGATTTGGGTGTGAGAAAATAAAATAAAAGCAAGCAAAGACACACATGCACAAACAAACACACAATACCTATATCACACGAACAGTCATACATATATGATACAAGGATGCATCATACAGCAGCTGCTAGAGTGATTACTATGCGTCTACTCATACTTCTAATGATATCGAAGCGACAACTAGGCTTACTACTACTACTACTCGGGAACTAGACACTACTACTTGCTACTATAGTTCTCATTATTTATTTTACAAGAACTGCATCATGCAAAGGTCCCATCATGCGGTCCACATGCATGTCCCTAGCATTCATTCCTGAGAATTCGTGTGGGTCCAATGGTGTTTTCATCCCCAGCGGTCTTCTTGCTGTTGTGATAGTTGCTCCCTCAGTAGGTTCTCCTTCTTCTTTTCTTTGTCTTTGGGCGCTTGAGGGCTTTCTGTAGTTCTTGCTTGTATTGTTCCTTTTCTTCTCTCATGGTTGACAGCTATGAGTTTAGCATGAGTAGCTCCTTCCTTAAAGCTTGAACCTCAGCTTCTGCTTCCTTGAGCTTGGTGTTCTTAATCTTTGACTCTATTTCCTGGTTCTCGTAGAGGGTGTCGAGGGCATGTGGGTACTTGGCTGTAGTCCTGAGTGTGTACTCTACCATTTGTGGCTTCGCCTTTTCCAATGCCTTAATCTTCTTGTGCCAAACCAGAGAAGTCTGATCCATCACTGGGAAGAACTTTGCATGGGTGTTGTTGATTTCTGCTTCATTTTCCTAACAAATGTTCATGAGATCCTGTCGTGCTGCAATCTGACATTGTCACTCAATTCTCTTCCGATTGCTGGGATGCATCTGACCCTAAACTCAGTGTTGGTTGGATGCTCGGTAATATGCAGGTGCATTTCGCACTGAAGTACACCGTCCACATCGCACTCGCAATAGTAGTACGTGGGAGGCTCGGTGTACCCCAAGCGCTGAAGTGTCTCCCAAAGGAGCGGTGGGAATCCTCTAGTGGTCAGACAGTCTGAACATTCCCATATGTCATCCATTGCTGCAAAATTCACCACAAGGGTTAGAACATTTTGCAACAAAATGAGAAACGACAATGAGAAGGGTTTGTTGCCTTTGCAACTATTAGGTTTGCGGTTATTCCTATTGCTATAAATCTATCTAGTGTGTTCCAATCCTAGGGCTTTGTCCTACGGTCAAGCTTGGCTCTTATACCACTCTGTCGGCCCCTCAATTTGAGAGTCCTCAGTCCATCCATATTTGTGCCAGGATCACGCACAAATACGCAGTAATCATAGGGATGGTACACAGATATATAACAAAAGGTTCCGAGCTTTATTGATATCTTAAAATAAGGTCTACAATAGTGGCCCAAGAGGGCTTAGTCATAGGCTACATAGCTAGCAAAAGGCTACGGCCGTGAAACGGTATTATTGGTAGTCTCTAGAGCGGGATTATAACACAACAAAATGGCATCCTATTCCATAGGCAACTTGAGCATGGATGAGACCCTAGCCTCGATGTCACATTCCTACGATTGTATCTCCTTACAAGAAACCTAATCCTCATGGCACGCTTCATCTATGGAGTCATAGTCTTCTTCAATGCTGAGGTCTATGAGTCAACAACGGGTGAGTACATACGTACTCAGCAAGTCCCAACCATAGGGTGGAAATAGAAGTGTAGTGGTTATTATAATTAACGGTTGGGTCCTAGCGGAGTATTACCATTCCCACTAGTACCCGGGTTAGCATCGATTCCATTACCAGTTTCATTACACATAAAAGTAAAGCTAATCACAGTTTCCTATCCTAGCATTTGTCCATTCCAAGGACGTGGCTATTCGAATAGATTTAATAAACTCTGCAGAAGTGTACAAATTTACCCACACGATAGGTGCAACCTCATCCATGATCGGTTGACGAAATAGACCTAAAGAGACCTCGTACCTGAATGTACATGACCTTAGATGTCCATATAACTCTACTACGAATTCTCATGGGTTGGAGACACCAAACCGGGAAGATACCAAATCCCCCCAAACGTGATGATACCAAATCATCACAAAAGAAAACATGGCTCGAACACGGCCAAGAAAACAGTGGCTCGAACGTGGCCTAAAAACGAAAAGCTTAACGTGGAAGATCACATAGCAGCCACACCAACCGGATACGAAAGAAAACCTATCCCCCGTATCGGCTCCTGATATTCCGCTACCTACATCGGCCTCCTAGTAGATATTATACTTCTATCTAACAGGGTGTGAGATCAAGCCTACCCATATAGACATGTGGCTGTACGAAAATAACTCACTAGGCGAGAGGGACTACGAACCCGTCCTTATGTGACCGAGGCGAGTATCTCCCACAGGAATCCTCTCCAAGCATTCCTGCCATGATAAAGTACCTCCATAGTTTACCACCACTCGCCCCGTGTCAGGGTTTAGTTCAGGTTTACCAAGTTTTAAGTTCTATTACTATCCCTAAATCTAGTCATGGTGTGGAGCTCATAAAATAACAAGATACCCATTTATCTTAATCATATCGCATTAACCGAGCTCATTTTTCTAGGGTAATAATCTCGTAGTCATGTTTTAGCATTTCAGTGGTTAAAGCAAGATGGTAGCAAGGGGAGCTAGGACTTGCCTTCATCGTTGACACTTTCCGGCACGTCTACAAAATTTGGGTCTTCGTCCTACTAACGATTACCGTTGTCTGTCGGACGTATTGGTCGAATAAGACTACCGATATACGCGAAAGAAAAAGGCAAAAGCAACCATAGAACTATATGGTGGCACTAGGTGCAAATGGTAGGGTTTGATTTTAGATGAATTTGAGAAGTGGTTTCATGCCAAAAGGAGTTAGGGTTTAAAAGTTACGTAGTTTAGAAGTTTATTCTATAGCTAATTAATTAGGTGGAATTTTATATGCATTTTCTAGTGCATGAAAATATGTGCAAACTACATGGTTAATTTCCCTAATGCATCTAGCTTATTTGCAAATTTTCTAGGAATTTTTCTAAACTCTCTGTGTACACTAGCCGGGGGAGAGGGGAACGGCGGTGAACGGAGGTGCCCGCGCTGGTGATGGAGCAGGGGAGGGGGAGCAGGGCTCACCGGAGCGACTTACACCGGCGGCATTAGCCTTCGAGGGTGGTGGATGAAGGGTGGACGGGGTCTGTGGGGTCACGCCACAGCGGTGGCGGGGTTGCCGTCGGCAACGGGTTCCCATGGCGGCAGTGGTGGCTCGCCGGAGTCATCGCGGCGGCGCCGTGCACTAGACTCGGCCCTAGAGGCCCTATAGTACTCAGCTAACTACGTGTACGTGGGTGCATGTGAACAAGAAGTGCGATGGGGTGGTGATGTGCCCTGGGGTGGCCTCGCTGGTGATGGCCGATGGCCATGGCTGCTCGGTGGAGCAGGGCTCACGCGGACATCGCAACACAGAGACCCAAACTAGCTTCTAGCTACTACATAAGAAAGAGGAGAGGCTTGGGGACTCTCCAGTCGCTCCAATCAGCCAGAGACACAGCGGAGAAGAAGGAAGGAGAGGGCAGCGATGATAGCGCCGGCGAACTCCAGAAAAGGAAAAAGTAGAAAAAGAGGGGAAAGAGGAGGGGAAAGGGGAAGAGGAGGGGGAGATGGGGTGTTCCCGCCCTCCACGGAGCTAGTGGTGGAGAGGGCAAGGCGAGAGCTCTGCCGGTCGGGCCTATTTATAGGCTGGCTAGGCCGGTGTCCCGGCGGCGAGATATTTCTCGCAGCCATTCTTATGCATCATGTGGACACGCCGTTGACCTCGTTCAGTCACATCGCCATGGCTGGCGCTTGCTTGTGCGCACATCAGAGTTGCCATGGCAGCTACTCTGGTGGCTCGTCACGGTGGCGACCATGGCGCCGACCTTTGACGCGTTCACAGTGAGGGGGAAGAGGGAGGAGAGGAGAGAAAGAGGGCATCATGGGGTCTCGATGTCGCCATGCCACCGTTGATGTCCTGCTAGCACCGGGGTGACGCTAGCGGTCATTGGCACGGGCGCTGTGCCACGTACGGCTGCCGACCGTGAGGTAGGCGATAGAGCTGACGAGCGGAGCCCGTTCGTTAGCGGGATGGAGAGGGAGAGAGGGGGAAGCGGGCGAGGCCGGGCCGAGCTAGGCCATGGCTTGCTGGGCCGGCTCGCGTGGGAGGAAGGGAGGGAGGAGGAGAAGGACTGGGCAGCTGCTGTGGGCCGAGGGGAGGGTGAGGAGGAGAATGAGCCCATGAGGCTGTTCCTATTTCCAATTTCCTTTTCTATTTCCTATCTCTATATGCATATGTTTAAATGATTTCAAATTTAAATTTGAATACATGAGTGTGTAAAAAGGATGCCACCATAAGTTCAACAAGTCAAGTAATCATTCACACACAAGGTTACACACTTGTATTTTTATGTTCCTATGTTATTTTATTTGTAAAAATTATTTAGGTTAGCTATATGTGTTATCACCTATCCAAAATTTAAAAATTTCAAATTTTTAGTGATTTTTAAAACTAGGTCAGATTTTTAAGGTGTTACAATAGGTAAGCCATATCATCATCAACACTACAATGGGTCTAGAAGTAAGAACAACCGGCTCCGTCCCGAGGGACTTCAGGCTTTCAACACTCTGCGCAGAGGGTAGAACTGTACCCACATGGGGAACGGGATGAACCTCCATACCCGAGCGATAGGTAACGGTTGCCTCACGTTCCCCAACCTTTCCCTAATATGGCCAGAATATCTGACGAAAGGTTCGACTGGCTCCCCGATCCATGTGCTGGACATTCCCGACCGACGCTAACCCCCTTGCCAGTTTCACAGATAAACCGGTCGCAATTAGTTACTTGGCTTACCACCCCCATTTGCGGTATGTGGTCTGTACGGGTGGTTACTCAGACTCGCTATCCCAATGAACGGTCCTTAATCCTCAGTGAGCTATGTCACTTGAGATCCCACACTCATAGTGACTTTACCCCTCGCAAGAGTAGAGATTGCAAAATTGATCATCATGATTATATTTCAAGTTGGGGTTGGACCTTAGTCATATTTACACAACTATATATCAAGTTAATGCCCTCACAAGTTTTAAGTAATTAATCATCCCGGTGAAGCTCCTACACTTGCGAGAGTGAGTTCCCTTCTCACACTCGACTTTTAAATGGAACTAAGTAGATAAGCTATATAAGCTCCCATCCCGTTGGTTAAGTGAAGGCTCTAATTGCTTAGTGAGTAGTTCTAAGCTAGTGAAGCAATATTAAGTTATTAACCATATTCAAATGATATGCATACTCATAATGAGACAAGTAATAAGTATCCAAAGTAGGGTTCATAGTAGTAGGGTGCCTGCCTGTTGGAAGAGTGAGGTTCCCATAGCTTGGAACATCTCTTGGCGTCTCTCCAATATCGAGTACCTATATGTATGCACTTGTATGAGATACGTATGTATGCATGACATATATGAAATATGCAAGAGAGATGAGGGATGCTTGTGCGGTTTAACTACTATGGGTGCACGGTGCAACAGATAAACATGATGCTTGATGAGTACAATGCATAAAGTAAATGCCATGAGATATCATGCAATGATATTACTTGATTAGCAATTGATGACATGTATCATGTATTGGAGGGGAACACTATTGATCTATCGGTTTGAGTCATCGGATGATCCGGTGTGAAAGTCGGACCGTCTGCTAGCTCATGGACCTAGTGTAATCTGTGCTGGTCTAACTTCACGGACTCTCCGTCATTGGTGATGGACTCTCCGGTACCAAGTCTGTGCTCTCGGGAAACCTTAATGTTCTCTACTATAATTCATCGTACACTCCGCCAAACTTGTTGGACCCTCCGGTGAATTATAATGTGTTTTGTTTAAGTGCAGACAGACAACATTAGTAGTTGACGGACCCTCCGCCAGGTGCAGCGGACCCTCCATCAGCTGACTAACAGTGCACAACCCATTATCTTCGAAATCCAAACATTAACCTTAAGTGCTTGCATGTGTGTGATATCATGTTATCATGTCCCTAAAGTGCTTTGGAATACATCTAGGCAAGGACATGTGCTTATGGTGCAAAGATGGTATTATAATCAACCTATTTCACATTCTCCCCAAGATTGGATATATAAAAATGCATAAATGAGATGATATAAAGACATATGTATGGATATGCTGCACAAAACACGTCTCATAGATAGCACATGCTCAAAGGAAGCCAACACAACAAGTTCCCTAGCTTTTAGACACCTAGAGAACAAGTTGTCTATTTAGTACACTATAAATGCAATATTCTTAGTCAAAATTAAGATATCTATTTTGGACCCAAACTCATGTCTAGATTATAGAGAATATCCTAAAGAACACAACTAAACTTGTTTCACAATTTTCCGAGTTCAAATGCATCTTCTATGACCTTTACAAGTTGGGGCTGTGCTGCTGTGGTACAGCGGACAGTCCGCGAGCGGCAGACAGTCCGCCAGGGACGAACGCGTGCGCAGAGCGTTTCGCGGGGACGAACACTGGCGCCGACGTACAGTCCGTGAGAACGACGGACCATCCGGTAAAACGACGAACAGCCTGGTGTAAAAACGTTGGAGATGATTCCGGAGGCATCCGGGCTCCAAATCAAGTGTGGTTTGTTTCTATGGCTTAGTAAGGATGTAGGGAAGCTTCTACAAATGATGGATGTGCCATGCATGGGCTGTGGTGACCTCGACCTCATCCATGGTGGTGGTGGTCATGGATGGAGCAAGAACTCAATGGGGTTGGCCAAGGGGATTGGGGAAGGTGACGTTGGGCTTTGGGGATGTGCTCACCATGTCAAGGAGTGTCTCCAACTGCAGAAGCTTGCGCCAGAATGGCTTGGGGGAGTAGATCGACCTTGGGGCTCCTCCATGGCTTGAGCTTGAAGAAGATGAGGCTTGGGGCTGCCTCCTCCATCTCCGGCGAGGTTGACGGGGTGTGGAAGCAGCTGCTCGACGGGACGACCTCCAGCAGCTGGTGGGCGCCATCCTCTTCTTCTTCTTCCTCTTCCTCTCCTCTCTCCCTTCCCTTCTCCTTCTCTTCTTTCTTTCCTTTCTCTGTTGCTGAACGTGAGAAATGAGAGAGATGGAGGGGGAAGGCTGGTGGTGGTGTGGTTTTGTGTGAGTGATGTGCTGACATGCGGGCCCAGGTGGGGTGTGTGTAACAATGCAACACCGTGCATGTTACAGGTGTCACTATGATCTGACGGACAGTCCACCAGACGTGTCGGACGGTTCGCCAGTGCCCGACCGTGTCTGACAGACTGACTGGTTGTGCAAGGGTTTCGACGAACACTCCGCCGTGACGGTGGACACTCCGTCAGTGCACGAGTTCGCCAAGATTATCCTAAGTTTGTGAGGTGTCATGACGGACGATCTGGTGGTGATGTCGGACGATCCGCCAAAACTTGTAGTGCTCGGTTTGGGTTGGTCTAGGCACAAGTCAGATTCTAATTTGGATTAAAGATGCACACTTGGATGGTCACAAATGACTGCCTATATGGTAACGATTTTTGGGTCGCTACAATCCAGTGAGGGGCTTCACCAACGACTTTGGTGTCATTGACTTTGCATATGCCACCATTTGGTGTGGGGCTTTACCATCCACTTTGGCAACATCTAGTTTGCCTATGACAAAACCTTTTGGCGAGAGGATTTGCTGCCAACTTTGATGTCAACGATTTTGCCCACGCCAACCTTTCGGTGGTGGGCCTTCATCACCAACATCAGGATCTTTGACTTTGCCTTCGCCTCTGATTTGGAGTGGGGGATCGATGTTAACATCAGCATCTTTGACTTTACCTTCACCCCCAATTTGGAGTGGGGGATCAATGTCAACAACCGCATTGTTGCCATCACCCCCAATTTGGAGATTCAACGTCAACATTGGCATCTTCGACATCACCTTCGCCACCAATATGAAATGGGGGTTGATGCCAACATTGAAATCTTTCACATCACGTTTGTCGTCAATTTCGAGTGGGGGATCGCCTACATCATCTACAACAACAGCCATGTCTTTGTCATCTACTTGAACTACATGAAGTCTCTCACAAACACCAGCCAAGAGAGGTTGGAAAGGGACACATGCATCGGACAAGCAATCGATGGAAGCCTTGTCTAGCACATATGAGCAAAAGTTTGTAGACACCTCATGATTGTCCACAACTAGATTGACCACAACAACTACTTCACTGATTTCAACTACATCGACTACTTTCGTGAAGGTTCAGTTAAGAAAAGAAAGTCATGAAGACTTGAGTGAATTTGCTGCTAAGGACAAGTAGAAGGAGAATGTATACCTGCCCTTGGGGAGGGTGTGGATACACCCGCTCTTATCCACAACCATACCCAGCTCTTATTTACCCATTCCTTGCCTTCTCCGCTTTAATCCAAACCCAATTCTCCAAATTCAGTGGATAACAAATATTTAGTGGGTAACAACATTGAATTTTAGTAGAACACTGGCAATGCCTGCAGTCACTCAAATAGCAAACAAGGATGCCGCTAGTGGAGTCCTTGGGCGCTTTAGGTCGGCTCTGGCCTTGCCGTATAGAAATTTGTTCCTGGACACGAATCCAAGCGCTCGAGTTGGCGTCAAGGCAGAGATTGAAGAGGTCATCGAGCACCACATCATGCTCACCGCCACCATAGCCGCTACATCGAGGAAGAGGCTCTGGCCAAAACAGGGGGGCCGTTGGTCGCATTCGAGGGTGACACCGGCAGCAACTAGCTTCCAGGCGCTGAAGCTTGAAGTCCCGAAGCACGTGAAGCATTAGGAATACAGCGAGTAGCGGCGCCATGAGAGCTCACGGTCGTTCCGCACGGGACAAATGGGTGGCGGACACATGAGCTAGGTCAGGAGACTCGATTGGACAGAA
>NC_089588.1:24853838-24993838 GCF_019320115.1 Miscanthus floridulus | reverse complement strand
CGGATCGATCTAGAGGGATGAGATTAGACGTTGGGAAGAGAGGGAAGGGAGGGTGGCGCTAGCGGCAGGCCGGACAGCGGCGTCCTTGCCGGAAAAAGCAGGTGACTCGCCGGCGTTCATCGTTTTCGACGCTCCGGCCAAATTTTGGCTCAGCAAAACCTCGATAAACAAGAGGGAAGCATAGCAAATCTGATGGAGGAGGATAGAAGATCCGTGCAGGCTTGGTAACGAAGCGGCGCTCAAAGTAGCGGTTCGAGCTCCAGCAGACAACCCCCCGAGGCGAACCCCGAGAGGCTGCCATGTGGGGCCAGCCGACCCCAACCTTGGTGCCACCTAGCCCCTAGCAGTGGGCCCTGTTTGTCAGCTTCTAGACCTCCCACCGATGTTTAGGATGCATCTCCATCGTTCCTTAAGTCGGTTTGATCCGAGGGCTCATGTTGCTCCCACAGGACTATATAACCAGACCCTGGCCCCCCTAGGGCATAGATCAGTTGAGATCAGAAGTCATAGGGTCATCTGTAGACAGAAACCCTAATCTCCTCAGAGCTCCTCCATAGCATAGCTAGTTAGGATAGATCTAGAGGGAGGCAAGCAGGTCTTCGCTTGGATTCCTAACATTGTCTAGAGCGTGGTTCGGTATAGTTCTTGTACCCCTCTCTCTATTGTATTTCCATTTAATCTTATGCTTGATACAATTGCTATGACAATATTAGTATATCACCTGTTTATGTTATTCATTATGATGTTTCATCGTCTACTTTGGATTATATATTAGTATAGTTAGTTTATCATTGTGTTTCTGCATAAGGTTCGTATCACGCTCACTCAGATGTACACTGGGGTGGGTCGGCCGACCTTTGTAAGCGTGGTGCTTATGATTTGTTTGCCTATGAATACACCTATATTCCAGGCCATGTGGTAGATCACGGATGTGACACTCCCGTTGAGTCCTTTGTAGTCCACTCCCCGAATAGGTGCACGTAGGGTGCGATTACGAAGTTAGTGCGAGCTCTGCCCTCAATCTATCTTAAGTAATATCCCTTCTATGTAGATATAATGATAATCTTAACCATGATTACTAGATGTAATTGCACTAATCAAAGTATGTCTTGTCTTGTAATTAAGGATGACTTAGGAATTATTCCTCTAATATTCTACCTGACAATGCTAGTGTTATAGGAGTGCTCTAGGTGATTTATCTCTATTTATACTTATCATATTTACCCTTTATTATATGACTTGCTCCTGTTATGAGTAGAGGTATGGCTATGGTTATTATCTCCTTAAATAGTATAAGTTAACAATACATATCCATGCTAGACCTTCCCAGTGGAAAAATATAAATAATGATACCTGGAATATTCCCGCGTGAAATGCTACAATGATATAATTATTTGTGCACTTACGAATACTTTATATTCATATTTATATATTCTCTCTTTAGTCACTTGCATTAATAATAACTGCTTAGTATTATTCTAGTAGTAATGTTAAGTAGTATCCACAAATATCTCTTACATCTACACTAGGGATGACAACCTAGTAAAGCTAGGAGGTATAGGTTTATAATATGTGGCTAAGTATTTAAAACAAATGACACATTAATAAATACCAATAGGGGGTTCGGTGTGGGCAGCACGCCTTATCCCATGTAAATCGGGAGGCAGCAGTGATTGTGGACATAGTTCGTCTCCAACACGAGGTGGAAGACAACGGCTGACAATGAGCCCCGGTTGTCAGTGATAGAGGAAGGGAGGGAAAGGGAGAGCTCGTGTGTGGCTTGGGCTGCTTCGGTGCGCGGCTTATGCTGCTAGTGAACCGAGGGAGAGAAGAGAGCTCACGCAAGCGCATGCTGCAAGCTGGGCCAGAGTGACGCGCGGCCCGTAGGAGAACGGGAAGGCGGCTGTGTTGTTTGGTTGGGCCGGTTCGCTTGTTGGGTTGCTGCTTCAGTGGGCAGAGGGGAAAACGGGAGCAAGCCGGCCTGGCTAGGACGGGCCAGGGTGGCGCTTGGCCCCGCAGGGTGGGAGAAAGGCAAGGCGAGAGACAGGGGGAGTAAGCTGGGCCTCTCGGGCAAGAATAAGAGAGGGAGAGCTTTCCAAATTCTTTTCCCTTTTCTTTTATTTCAAGGCCTATTTTCAAAATCAGTTTCATAAGCTTTTGAATTATTTTGAGTTTTGGATCAAAACCACTCATTAAAAATACAAATGCGCCAGCATGTATGCACAATCATGTTTCTAAACCTTGTGCTGAAGTTTAATTTAAAGAAAAAAATTATTTCCAATGTTTTTATTAGCATAAAAATTAAAAATTAAATCACTTTAACTCTATTTCATGAGAAGTAGATTTTAGGGTGCTACAATTCTACCTCCCTTAAGTTTAATCTCGTCCTCAAAATTCGGAAGATGGTGATCCAAAAGATAGGGTTACTCCGTTTTGGATCCTTTTCACTTTCTCGAGTAGTGCAATCCTCTTATTTGGCATTCCTGGTCGCTTTGCATGTCATTGCAACCTTGCTCAACTATATCCCAAACTTTGATGAGGGTACATGGTATAGGCAAGTTTTTTTTTCTTTACACTTCACCCCTCATACTTCAATTGCCCTTCAATGTCCTCATTCTCCATAGTAGGCTGCATTACTAATTCAAAAGCATTAGTGACTGCTCTGGTTAGGTTGCTCAAACCTTAAACACAATTCCTTAGTCCTTGGTGTCTTCCAAATCTTGATTACCATGGCTCTCCTTTGCTACGGTCATCGGTAACGACTTTTGCTTCTATAGGTGATAGCACTTTTCCAAGTCATAACCTTGATCAATACCAAACCAATGATGATGTCAATGCTTAAAACCAACTTAGTGAAGATGTCCCTGAGATTCTTATGCCTTGTAGATATCACTCTTATGTCTAGGATTATAATGTCTCCAATGACTCTAAGAAAATCTCATTCTCCTAGGGTAACTCCGAGTCACACCTACATCCATGGGTGAGTTCCACATCACTAACTTTCTTGAGCTCTTCTCCATAGTTCCACTATTAGAGATAACCTATGCAAGTAGAGAATATCTTTCAATTAAAAATTTGCTTGTCATGCTTGGTGTAATAGTGAGGTTTTCTAAGTCTTTGTAGAACCAACTGTAGATGTACAATATCACCTTCCAATGTCATCAATACCAACTAGTCTTGGGTATGTTGAATGTTGAACTCTCAATCGATGGTAGCTCGAAGCGAAGACAATTCCTGATGAATACACCAGTACTTCGTAGTTGATCCAACTAGTTATTAATCTTGTCAAAGAGTAATTACAATTGATGATGACTTCTTTAACATATAAGGATAACTAGTGCATCCTAGCAGAGATCTAGAACGTATGAAACCTTCATCTTGCAACTCCTTTAACTTGGCTACCCCCTTAAGAAGAGTAAACTAGGGGCACCAAAGTATCTTGCACCTCCTTCTAGACAAAATAACTATCATCATGCCCTGTTGTCATCCGAAAGAGACTCATGTGCTTAGGAAAGAACAACTAACCTGCAATTCCTCACGAGCAGAAAAATAGTGGCATAGTAAAGCAGCAATAAATGTTGAATATTATTTGGGTTTCAGCCCATATATATGTTTAATAATTCTAGTAAATACTTGGCCCATATTAAATGTTATGAAACATTATAGTCTTAATCCCGTATTGGATATTGACTAAATGTAGTCTCAACATAAATAGATGAACTATTGTTACATCTATAGAGAAGTTGAGAGAGGAGAAAAGGATGCCACACACGCACGCGCGCCGCCGCCATGCCGAGGTGTGGCGTGGCATGCATGACGTGATGTGGCGTGATGTGATGAGACAAGACGAGTCATGTCGTGTCGTGTCATGTCTGTTCTGCTCCGCTCCACGACATGATGTGGTGCGGTTAGCGGTTTGATTTTGCCACTTAAGGATGTAATAAATGATGTGTTAAACGGGTAACGTAACAACGGACAGAAACGTCTATGTTACGGTGTTTATTCGTTTCGAACCAAAAGGTTGGGCGTGTATGATTTATTTCCTTTCGAGTGGTGGCTCTCTTCCCGTTGTATCACACAAGCAATGTTCAGTGTTCGTCCTCCTCTGGCGTCCTGTCGAGTTCCAGAGATCATCCCCATCTCGGACCTCTACACGCATGGAGAATCGGGAGAGTAGGTTCCTTCGGAACCATCGTTTGCCTACGAACAACCTTGCACGGGGTGTGCGGCGATTAGGTTTTTGGGGAGTGAATCCTACGCAACTACTCGGTTCTTCAACTTCATCGAACATCTCCTTCCCGGTGGCCGTTTGCAGAACTGCACTGCGATCCTCTGCCTACATCGACTGCGGTCCACGACTTCAAGCAACACACTATGTCGACTAGTGTGAGTGGAGCCTTCCATGCCTTTGGCATGGGCCCCTCCTCTACATATATTCTTGAATCTTCTATTAGATTCTTGGTCACGATATGTGTTCTGTTAAGTATGATCATCATGCATATTGTACCTTACTGGTATGTTAGCGATATACACGTGCACATACATGTCAGTACACATCTACTACTTTATTATTTCTGGATTAAATCAATATTGAAAATGCCTAATCATCTAACAATCCCAAAACCTAATATTTGGCAATTTTCTCTTAGTGGATTTGCTGCTGCGTTGAAGCCAAATGATTTTGATGGAAAAAATTATCAAAGGTGGTGTGCTAAGATGGTCCTATGTTTAACTGCTATGAATTGCATTCATGTCGCACAGGGGAAGCCTAAACAATACACTCCTAAGGAGGAATGAAACTTCATGGCTGCCGATAACCTATTTTGAGGCGCCATGATTAGTTCTCTTCATAGCAAGTATGAGGACAATTACATCAAATGCACGACAGCCAAAGAGTTATGGGATGCGCTTGATGCTCAGTTCGGTGTTTCTGATGCTGGTAGCAAGCTGTATCTCATGGAGCAGCTGTTTGACTACAAAATATTGGATAACCGCTCTGTAGTTGAACAGGCTCATGAGATACAGGCACTGGCTAAGGAACTCGAGCAGCTTCCATGTGTGTTGCCTGACAAGTTTGTGGCTGGTAGTATAATTGCTAAGTTGCCACCTTCTTGGAGGGATTTTGCTACCTCTCTAAAACACAAGAGACAAGAGTTTAGCGTGACTGAGCTTATTGGGTCTCTTGATGTTGAAGAGAGGGTGAGAGCAAAGGACAACCGTGGAAAAGGTGTTGAGTCTTCTGCAACCAACATGGTGCAAAACAAAAATTCAAACGCATTTTGTAACAAAAAGAAGAAGAACAAGCAAGAGAACAACAATACAAAGCCAAAGCAGACTACTGAGTTTAAGAAGAAAAACAAGAGAGGGGGTTGTTTTGTTTGCGGGAGCGATGAGCACTGGGTCAGTGCATGCCCATACCGCAAATTTAAACATGAGAAGAAAGCTGCCAATATGGTAATTGGCCAGACTGAGGGAGGAACATCTGGGTATGGTAATTCCTTACCATTTGTTTTTTGAGTTTGTCATTCACCTGAGTGGTGGATGGATTCTAGTGCTAATATCCATGTATGTGCTGACATTTCTTTGTTTACTTCTTATCAGGCTAATGGGACTGGAGCCTTGCTGATTGGGAACGGATCTCATGCGCGTGTTCTTGGTGTTGGTACGGTCATTCTGAAGTTCAATTTGGGAAAGATGGTGCTATTGAAGAACGTGTAGCATGTCCCCTCCATAAAAAACAATCTAGTTAGTGGCTCTCAACTGAGTCGAGATGGTTTCAAAATTGTGCTTGAGTCTAATAAATGTATTGTGTCGAGACATGGAACATTTGTTGGAAAAGGTTCTGA
Source organism: Miscanthus floridulus (assembly GCF_019320115.1). NCBI lineage: Eukaryota > Viridiplantae > Streptophyta > Magnoliopsida > Poales > Poaceae > Miscanthus > Miscanthus floridulus. The sequence goes on along the minus strand of NC_089588.1, from coordinate 24,987,992 downwards.
CTACGGAGGCTTGTTCCGCTTATCTTTGCTTGATGTGTGTAATAAAGTAGTGAACAATGTTGTTGTTTTGAATGAGTCAAATATATGGCATTCACGACTGTATCACGTTAATTTTGGTTGTCTCTCGCGGCTTGCAAATCTGAATTTAATCCTGAAATTTAATTTAGTTAATGGTTCTAAGTGCCATGTGTGTGTGCAATCGAAGCAACCTCACAATCCCCACAAGGCTGCTGAGGCGAGGAACTTGGCACCACTAGAACTAGTTCATTCTGTTTTGTTTGAGACGAACAGCGAGTTGACTAAAGGTGAGAGAGAGGACACTTCATGACATTTATAGATGATTGTACTAGATATTGCTATGTGTATCTATTAAAATCAAAAAATGAAGCTGAAGTAGAAAACCAATTATTTTAAGGCCTATAAAGCTGAAGTAGAAAACCAATTAGAGAGGAAAATTAAACGGTTAAGGTCTGATCATGGTGGAGAATACTTTTCAAATGAATTTTCTGAATTATGCGTAGAACATGGAATTATTCATGAGAGGACGCCGCCTTACTCACCACAATCAAATGGGATTGGCAAGAGAAAGAACCGCACTCTAACTAAGTTGGTTAACGCCATGTTAGAGACAACGGGACTATCTAAGGAATGGTGGAGAGAGGCTATCTTGACTGCAAGTCATGTCCTGAATAGAGTTCCTACAAAGAATAAAGAAGTCACACCATTCGAGGAATGGGAGAAGAAAAGATTAAATCTCTCTTATTTGCGCACTTGGGGTTATTTGGCAAAGGTAAATGTGCCAATCAATAAGAAGCGCAAATTTGGACCTAAAACTGTTAACTGTGTGTTCCTTGGTTATTCTTTTCATAGCACTGGCTATAGGTTCTTAATTATAAAATCTGGAGTACTTGACATGCATGTTGGTACAATAATGGAGTCTAGAGACGCTCCGTTTTTTGAGAATGAGTTTCCAATGAAAAATGCACCTAGCACTTCTAATCATGAATCTATAATTCCCCATGAGCATGAACAATTCATTCCGGTAGAACATGTTGAAGAACCTCATGTGCAAAATCCTGAAGAGACTGAGGACTACAAAGTCTTTTGGTGATGACTACATTATGTACCTTGTGGATGATACACCAAAGACCATTGAAGAGGCATATTCCTTTCCTAATGCTGACTTATGAAAGGAAGCAGTACGGAGCGAGATGGAATCTATTATGTCTAATGGAACTTGGAAATTATCAGAACGTCCTTATGGGTGCAAACCTATTGGATGTAAATGGGTGTTCAAGAAAAAGCTTAGGCCTGATGGTACAATTAAGAGGTACAAGGCAAGGCCTATGGCCAAGGGTTATACCCAAAGAGAAGGTGAAAATTTCTTCGATACTTATTCACCGGTTGCTCGATTGACCACAATTCGAGTGTTGCTTTCCATGACAGCCTCTCATGGTCTTATTTTTCATCAGATGGACGTTAAGATAGCTTTCCTAAATGGAGAGTTAGAGGAGGAGATCTATATGGATCAGCATGATGGGTTTGTAACAAAAGGTCAAGAGAGCAAGGTGTGTAAATTATTGAAGCCATTATATGGCCTAAAACAAGCTCCTAAGCAATGGCATGAATAGTTTGATAGAACTTTAACATCTGTCGGCTTTGTTGTGAATGAATCCAACAAATGTGTGTACCATCGGTATGGTGGGGGTGAAGGAGTTATCTTGTGTTTGTATGTTGATGATATACTAATCTTTGGTTCCAGCCTCAAAGTGATCGAGGAGGTTAAGGATTTTTTATCTAAAAATTTTGAGATGAAAGATCTGGGTGAGGCTGATGTTATTCTTAATATCAAGCTTCTAAGAGAAGGTGATGGTGGGGTAACACTGTTATAATCCCACTATGTGGAAAAGGTATTGAGTCGCTTTGGGTTTAGTGACTGTCAACCTGCTGCTACACCTTATGACCCTAGCATGCTATTAAGGAAAAATCGAAGAATAACAAGGGATTAGTTGAGATACTCTCAGATCATTGGTTCTCTTATGTATCTTGCTAGCGCCATGAGGCCTGATATCTCTTTTGCTATGAGCAAACTAAGCCGGTTTGTATTAAATCCGGGAGATACTCATTGGCATGCTCTTAAGAGAATTATGTGCTATTTAAAATGTACTATGAGTTATGGCATTCAATATACTGGGTACCCGAAGGTACTAGAAGGCTATTGTGATGCTAATTGGATATCTGATGCTGATGAGCTTTATGCGACAAGCGGATATGCGTTCTTGCTTGGAGGTGGCGCTGTTTCCTAGAAGTCTTGCAAGCAGACTGTTATAACAAAGTCAACTATGGAAGCAGAACTCACAGCATTAGACACCGCTGGCGCTGAGGCCGAGTGGCTTCGTGAACTCCTTATGGATTTACCAGTTGTAGTGAAACCTATACCGGCTATTTCTATGAACTATGACAACCAAACTATGATAATTAAGGTAAACAGTTCTAAGGACAACATGAAGTCCACAAGACATGTTAAGCGGAGATTAAAATCTATCAGAAAATTGAGAAACTCCTAAGTGATTGCGTTGGACTATGTCCATACATCTGATAATCTGGCAGATCAATTTACTAAGGGACTATCATGTAATGTGATAGATAGTGCATCGAGAGAGATGGGCTTGAGACCCACATGAAGTTTACTATAGTAGTAACCTGTTCTATGTGATCGGAGATCCCATGAAGTAGAATGGTGAAACAAACTAATGGTAAACTATGAGGAAAGACCCTTAACAAGGTCCATTTCAGATGCATTTCTTTCCTATGTTGTAAGGCAAGTTGGTTTTTACCTTAATATGTTCCAAGTGGCTTCTTGTAGCAAAGATGTTGTCCTACAAATCACCTTTTGAGGAATATGCCTATATGAGTTCGACTGCTAGTCACAGTCTATGAGATTTGGGTGGTTTCTAGATACTCATGAATAGGCCAGGAGTATGACTTATATGCTCCAAATAGAGGGGATGCTCAATGCAGCCTAGTATCAGTAAAGGACTTAGATGAAACCTATTTTGCACAAAACTAACAATTCAAGGCATAGTCCATTGTTCAATTGTGAAAAGGTGTAGCCTATATTCTAGGTGGATGTTCAACTTAAGAGTCACCATCAAAACACTGGTATATCAAACGAGAGGAAAACTTGAGAACATTTCCTATGTGGCATAGAATTTGGTGGGGATTGTTGAATTATATATGGGTTTTAGCCCATATATATGTTTAATAATTCTAATAAATACTAGGCCCATATTAAATGTTATGAAACATTATAGTCTTAATCCCATATTGGATATTGACTAAATGTAGTCTCAACTTTAATAGATGAACTGTTGTTACATCTATAGAGAAGTTGAGAGAGGATAAAAGGATGCCACACCCGCGCGCAAGCCCCATCGCCGCCACCGCCGAGGCGAGGCGAGGCGAGACGAGGTGTGGCGTGGCGTGGCGAGACGAGACGTGTCGTGTTCGTTCCGCTCCACGACATGATGTGGTGTGGTTAGTGGTTTGATTTTACCACTTAAGGATGTAATCAATGATGCGTTAAACGGGTAACGTAACAACAGACGGAAATGTCTATGTTACGGTGTTTATTCATTTCGAACCCAAAGGTCGGGCGTGTATGATTTATTTCCTTTCGAGTGGTGGCCTTCTTCCCGTTGTATCGCACAAGCAGTGTTTGGTGTTCTTCCTTCTCTGGCGTCCTATCGAGTGCTAGAGCCCATCCCCGTCTCGGACCTCTGCGCGCATGGAGAATTGGGAGAGCAGGTGCCTCCAGAAACGTCGTCCGCCTGTGAACAACCTTGCACGGAGTGTGTGGCGATTAGGTTTTTGGGGAGTGAATCCTACGCGACTGCTCGCTTCTTCAACTTCATCTGACATCTCCTTCCTGATGGCCGTTCGCGGAACTGCACTGCGATCCTCTACCTGCATCGACTGCGGTCCACGACTTCAAGCAACACACTAGGTTGACTAGTGTGAATGGAGCCTCCCATGCCTTCGGCATGGGCCCCTCCTCTGGGTACATTCGTTAATCTTCTATTAGATTATTGGTCACGATATGTGTTCTGTTAAGTATGATCATCATGCATGTTGTAGCTTACTGGTATGTTAGCGATATACACATGCCCATACATCTAAGTACACATCTGCTGCTTTATTATTTCTGGATTAAATCAATATTGAAAATGCCCAATCATCTAACAATAACTCCTTTGTTAATACCATGAATTGGTAGTTGATACCGTTGGAAAGCTTATCAAATTCTCCACAACTTTCTTATTGATCACCTCCCAAGATTCTGATGTTAAAATAAGGTTTCAGAGTGAAACATGAAATCTGTCCAAAAAGTCTGGAAGAGCAGACGCGGCATCTTGTAACAGTTATATCTTGAGTTCCAGAAACCTAACAAAAGAGGTCTGGACATGGACGGAAAGATTATGAAATTATCTACAACTTTTATTTAGAACATGTTCCCAGATTCTGACGTTAATGTGGTTGAAAACAGAGATCAACCGAAACTGTCCAGAATTCCAGACAGCACAGGAACTTCAACTTGCAACAGTGATAACTCCCAGACCAAAGCAGATATGAGGTTGATTCCAGCGGCACATGAAAAATAAAAGAGTCTATTTGTATCCATAAAATTTTGATGATCTTTAGACGTCCAGACTTGGAGATATGACCCGATGAACACCGACTGCTCAGAAAAACAGCAGTGCACTAAAACAGCCATAACTCGCATTCGGTTAAGCTGATAAAGTTGCTGTTTATGCTGATGGAAAGCCCATGAAATCCTCTACAACTTTCTTATAGGACACTTTTCCAGATTCGGCAGTTAAAGTAGTCGAAAACAGCGGACAACAGAAACTGTTCTAGATTTCTGACAGCACAAATACATCGTTTTGTGAATTTCATAACTCCCAAACTAGAACAGCTATGAGGGTGATTCTTGCAGTTAGGGAAAGATATTTAAGTCTACTATTGTCCAGAAATTTTCCATGATTTTTGGTCATCCAAGATTAGAGATATAAACCAAAAAAGACAGCTCCAAAAAGACAGGATAGAGAAAACAAGAGAAAACCAAAACCCAAATATTTATTTCATTAATCCTTATGCATTAGGCCTATAAACTAAATGAAATTATGGAATAATCCACAAAATCATTACAATCATTAAAGATCCAAACCAAGCATAAGCATAATGACAACCAACTAAACACTAAAGGTTCACACTTCACACATTGACTCAACTTGCGATTACTATCGTTCTCTTTATATTATGGGTAAAGATCCTATAGCTTAACTTGAGATTACGCAAGAAGGTGGTAAGTGAAGGTTCTAAAAGAACTTCAAAGCAAGGAGTGAGATTGAGAACAAGAATTAAAACAATCAGCAAGGTGGAGAAGAATAGAAGGGTAAGGATATATTATAGAGGAAAATATCAAGGTTTATAGAACAAGGATTTTTAGCAACTTTTAAACCTTAAGACGATCAATTTATAACTAGGCTTGCGTCCTACCGTCAGCATGGTTCTGATACCACTTTGTAGCACCTGGTTTTAAGAACAAACCAGATACGCATCATATGTGAGCTCAGAAAGTCAAATCACACATATGGTCACAAATAGAGGTAATATCAATAGACAATGCTTAATTACATAGCATATTAATATAAAGAATACAACCTTAAATAGTAGATAGCAGAACAACACTCCGATCTTCTAGCGAAGCCTCCAACACCACAGGGACAACTGACTGGTTGATCACAAGCCTAAACTCCTCCAGAATCTAGCAACTTGGTACCCATCAATGATTTTTATCCAAATAAGGAAAAATAGACAAGAATAAGTACATCTCGTACTTAACAAGAATAACATCGGGTTCGTGAGGCTCAAAAGGTAGACACTGGTTTAACCGTATTACCTTTTATTGAGTTATCTTTTAGCAATTGAGTAGCAACAAGTTTAGTATAAACCCAAATAACACATGATCAAGTAGACATGAATAATGAATAGCATAAACATAATTATCGTCATTGATCATCTATTCCATAAGGGTCCAAGGCAGCTCGTGACCGTGAGCACGGCTGATATACAAGTTTTACACTCTGCAGAGGTTGTACACTTTCACCATGAGCTATGATTTACCCTTTCGCCCAAGGCGGCCAACCTCTTGACCCACTTCCAAGGAAGGTTAGCAGGGTTCACTATGAAGCCTTTCAAATGTTCATCTAACAAGTGTAGCCCACTAAGCATTCCCCATCAACTAGCAAGATCCCTCCCCCAAGGAGTGACTAACAAAAAGACAATGAAACCAAAGTGCACTCCCTTGGCAGGCTACGGAATCAAACCAATCGGAATCTGTCTTGCACCTTTCGGTTAGCAACTACGAGCTAGAAAAGGTCCTCATACTTGACTAAAGATAGAGCCATATAGCACTCATGGTTGTACTGTAAGTCTCAGATGATCGCTTACAGATAAGTCATTAAGGAGACAAATCTAGAGCACCATAATAATGCCCCAATGCTCTAGCCCTCTTAAGCCATGTTGCTAAAAAGCATCTTTTAGTGTTTATTGCATATACCATTAGTCAAGTTATAAGATCGTGGTCTTTAATTGAGCACTAGCATCATACTACCCAAATGCATAAACCCGTAGGTATCAAGGTACAAGGGAACAAAGTACTAGGAAATCCTTTGGGGTAATCAAGGTAGACACATGTAGTATGAATTAAATGATTAAAGGTGAATAGGACAATAAGGATGATCCCATGCTATACTTGCCTTAAACTCAGAACCTTCTTCAAGTCCAAATCTTCAAAAGGACTCCTTGATCAACATGTAAAGCTCACCAACTGGTCAAGATCATAAAGCACCACACAAGCATTCATGCAATCATACACGAAGCAAACAATAAAGCCAAATTAGAACAATACACCAAACATATGAAATAGCAAGTGAAAAATGTTTTAAAGATGTTCTACACGTTGCTATGAACATGCAGGCGTGAAAAGTACACTAATCGGAGCTACGGTGCAAAAGAAACGTCTAGCGAAATATCTACTCGTAGGAGGAAATATAAATCTATAAACTTCATTTGTTTTAACTATGCAAAAGCATATATAAGATAATATAAATTGAATTAAGTCAAATTTAGATTTGAATTACAATACTATAGTAAAACAAATCATATTTTATTTATAAAGTTCAGTTGCATAACTATTATCCTAGTTAGAGTTTAAACCATGAAATTCTAGAGTAATTAACATAGTAAACATTGTTACTAACGCATAGATCTCATCGGTACAAATCTAACGCAATTTTAATGGGTCAAATTAGAGCTAAAACATAGAAGATATGACTTAAACAGGGCTAGTGGCACTTCTGTAAATAGCTAGAAATTCATTTTTGAATTTAAATTAATAAATCAATATTTAAACTAAGCCAGGGATTGTGGGTTCAAATCTTTAAAAGGGTAGGGGTTCTTTTTCAAATCTGCCAGCCGAAGGGGTATGCTTGGATCTAAGCCATTGGATCATTATCGGACGGTGGAGATTAGATCAGGAGATAACAGACCATGGGTTGATTTATAGAAAATAGGAGGGCTCTTAAGCAAAAGTTCAACCGAAGAGGTACGATATTATGGCCCTGTTTGGCATGACTCCAACTCTGGGTGGAGCTGCTCCACTCTAGAACTCTAGGTGGAGCCAGCTCTAGGTGGAGTTGGAGCTGTCTGATGAGGGTGTTTGGCTGGGAGGGTGTCCCTAGCTCCAGAAAAGATGAGTTTGAGGGTAGATTGCCATTCTTGCCCCTGGTTCAACTTGAACTACTTCTCACAATTATGAAATGAAATTACATGCAGTGTAGTCCAAAATAATAATAAATTACATGTCATTTGCCTAGGACCGAAATTACGAAATAAGTTCATAGTTCCAAAATAAGGTTATTACAATAATCATTGCACTAATTCTATGCTAGGGCGATGTATATAGCCATATTATCACGAAAGGTGTCCATAGTCACAAAGCTTGATTTCGAAGTTGATCCATCAGAGGCATGTTGAGACACAGCATACTTGTTGTACCTTTCCGGAATAGTAAGCACGTAGGTAGGATCTCTATCAAAATTAGCAAAGTCCACATCTACACTAGCATGTTCACGTATGAAATTGTGTAGGACCATGGTAGCAGCAACAATCTTCTTTTGTGTGACCATTGAATAACCGGGCATCTTGTAAAGGATTTGCCATTTCATTTTTAATACTCCAAATGAGCGCTCAATAACATTACGAACAGATGAGTGTATACGGTTGAACTTCTCTTTTGGAGTATTTGGTTCCATACCTCGATGCCACTCAGGTAAGTGGTATCTTTCACCCTTGTATGGAGCTAGGTACCCCGGACGATTAGGATAGCCCGCATCTACAGCATAGTACTTGCCTACACATATGTAAAACAAGATAAGTTTGTGCATACAAATATGAAAAAGAACGTACGCAAAAATATTTACCTTGAGGAGGATGTGGGAAGACATCTACATCTGCTTCCAATGCATGGTACAATACACTAGTGTCATGCAAAGAACCCGGTTGACCCGCAACCACATACGTGAAGCGCATATCAAAATCACAAACGGCAAGCACATTTTGAGTTGCAATTCCAGTCTTACCAATATATCTCACTTGTTCTTCAGGTGATAAAAACACACGAATATGGGTTCCATCAAGTGCACCAATGCAATCCTTAAAATGTGGATATGCTCTCTTGTCATTCCTAATCCTCTTGTGCACATTGCAAAAATTAGGATCTGTTGGTCTCAAGAAATCTTGTGCCATGGCAACCACACAATCTAGAACTTCATGAAATTTTCTACTAATGGTTTCACCTGAGTGTTTGAACTTATTTTGTCCTCTTCTATTTGACTCACACCCACCACATGTGAATAGGAAAATGGCCAACATTTCATATGTATTCATGTGTTTCGATGGTTTTAATCCGTACCTCTCAACCAACACATCATGAAGATCATGAAAAATAACCTCATTCATCTGAAGCATTCGATGACACTCCCCTGGAGTGTTTACCGTCTCCAGCAGCCATCCCATACCACTTTGTTGTGAAAACATGAACCTTAGCGGTGCCTTGTCCATATACAAGTCATGATAACTTTGTGCTAGTTTTGCACTGCTCTCAAGCATTTAAAAAAAATTCCCCATCACTAGAATCATCAGACTCACTAGAAGACATTTGTGAACATTGATATAAATGAAATGTAAGATACAAATACCATACATAAATGAACTGCAAGAAAATAAAATGTAACATACATGAGACAAAAATAAAATGTAGCATACATAAATGACATCACTCTCACTACCATTTCTACTTTTCATATTTATCATTGTACTTCCTCCTAAGCCAGTTGAACCTAATCTCATTAGTAGGCAAGGTCATGAACATCTCCCTTTGCTCCTTCTTCACAAACAGTTCAGATGCAATGTAATGTTCATTGCTATCATAGCCGACCCCACAAGCAATCACAACCTCCATCACTTCATCAATAGAGTATTTTCCATGTCTCTTTGAAACATATTCATTGGCTAAACTTGCCATACTTGTTACTACTTCCTGAATTAGGAGTGCATTTTCAGACTTCACCTTCTTGCCACTTCTTTCAACAGGCCTAGCCAATCTCTTGCCACTTCCAGGAGGAGGACAAATACCAATATCCTCCTCTTGTATTCCAGGAATGGAATCATCATCTTGTGGCTCAAAATTGATTGCCTCATCTTGTGTCTCATCAACATTTTCTGTTGCTTCAACATTCACAACATGAGGAGACCAATGATCAATACCAATAGTAGTGATGTCAGCAAAACACTTGGCTAAGTCATCTTCATTCTCAAGGCCCTTCTTTTTGAACTTTCCACAACCCGGAATGTCCTAAAATAAGCAGGACAACACATATTATTATAAAGTATTACCAATAGATTTGTCATATGGAAAACAAATATAGCAAAAATCTTGAACCAACTTACAGCTCTAGCTTTTTTCCACCATTCATCATCCATAGCAATAGTCTTCTTTATAGGATCCCAACCAGTCCCTGTTTGCCTCAGCATTAGTTTCTTCCATGCCTTGAAATCTTCCTTCAACTTGTCCCATTTGTTCTTGATCTGAACCTTGGTAGCCACAATTCTAGTCCTTTCTTTGAACCCTTTCTCAACCTCAGTATAACCAAGTGCATTCAAGTGTGTGTTTGGCCGATTTCCTTTTCCAACTTGTTCGACAAACAACATACACAGCACTCGAGTGTTCTCCGAGTTCCAATCAATTTTAGGCATCTATCGAACTCACAAATTTCATATATGAGGTTCTCATTATGCTGAACTGCAATATACTAAACTGCAACAGGTTCTCATTTCAACAGGTTCTCATTTTCAGCAATCTAGAACTACAACAGGTTCTCATTTCAACTGGAATATACTGAACTGCAACGATCTATCCAACAGGCTAATTTCAGCAAACAAGACTCTAATGCTACAATAATTCATCGATCTATAACAGAGCATGCAGCCCAATTCATGCCTTGAAATCTATAGCAGAGCATCGATCTACAAAGCAGAGCATCGATCTACAACAGAGCATGCATCCCAAAAACAAAGCAGGCACCATACCTTGGGGGCCTCTGCGGACGGCTGTTGGCGGGCGTGGGGCAGCGGCCGGTGTCGGGGATCTCTGGTGGCGTGGGGCAGCGGCCGGTGTCGGGGCTACTACGGCAGGCGGCGGGACTCGTGCAGACGTGGAGGGAGGCGGAGCTAGGCGGCCGGGTGGGGGATCTCCGACGTCGAGGCTTCTGCAGCCAACGTCGGGGCTTCTGCGGCCGGCATCAGGGCTTCTGCGGCAAGCAGTGGTCCTCGCACAGATGTGGCGGGAGGCGGAGCTTCTGCGGCCAAGCGGGGGATCTCCAGCGTCGAGGCTTCTGCGACCAGCGTCGGGCTTCTGCGGTAGGCGGCAGTCCTCGTACAGACGATGCGGGAGGGGGAGCTACGCGGCCTGACGGGGCTAGGAGAACGGCAGCGGGGCTTGGCTGGCCGGTGGTGGGGGTGGACGGCGGCCGCCTGTCTGACTGGCGGCGGCGGAAACCGTAATGGGTGGTCTCGCGAGAAGAGGACAGAGGGAGGCTCAGTAAGGGGAGGCTCGCGAGAAGAGGACAGGGGGACTTGGAGAATAGAAGATGGCATGCTTCGAAACATTTTTCTGTGTAACCAGTGGCATTGGTGGGTAATTACCCACCAACTCTACGAGGAGGTTCAAAAGAAAGGGTTCTGGAGCAGCAAAAGAGGTGCTCCAAAACTCCACCTCTATTTGCACTACAGCTCCATGAAATTAGCAGCTCCATGGAGTTTTGGAGTTGTGGTGTTTGGCTGGATTTTTTGATGGAGTTACTAGAGTTTAGGAGTGGAGCCATGCCAAACAGGGCCTATATGGGCCATCGGATCTGATCTAGAGGGATGAGATTAGATGCTGGGAAGAGAGGGAAGGGAGGGTGGTGCCGGCGGCATCCTTGCCGGAAAAAGCAGGGGACTCGTTGGCATTCGTCATTTTTGACGCTTCGGCCATATTTCGGCTTGACGAAAGCTCGGGAAACAAGAGGGAAGCGCAGCGAATCTGATCGAGGAGGATAGAAGATCCATGGTAGATTGGTAATGAAGCGGCAGCTCGGGCTCGCATGCATACCTACGGTGGCGACGTAGAAGAAAATAGAGCGAGAGAGAAGAGAAGGCGGGTACCGGAGGATCGCTTACCTCGCGTACAAGCTTGCCAAGAAAATCGCAAAGGCAGAGGGGTGGCGGAGCAGTGATTCCCAGGTGGCGGATCTCCGGCGACGTGCGGTGTGTGGAGCTATGGCTCAACGTGAGATGGTGGCTCGCGTCTAGGGTTCGAGGAAGGCAGCACGGGCGCTCGGCTTTTATGAGTGGGGGGTTCAGCGTGGGCAGCACGCCTTATCCTGTGTAAATCGGGAGGGCAGCGGCGATTATGAACAGAGTCCATGTCCAACACGAGGTGGAAGGCGACGGCTGATGATGGGCCCCAGTTGTCAGTGACAGAGGAAGGGAGGGAAAGGGAGAGCTCGCATGTGGCTTGGGCTGCTTCGGCACGCGGCTTGGGCTGCTAGTGAACCGAGGGAGAGAAGAGAGCTCGCGCTAGCGCGGGCTGCTAGCTGGGCTGGATTGACGCGCGGCCCGCAGGGGAAGGGGAAGGCGGCTATGGGGTGGGAGAAAGGTAGGTCGAGAGAGAGGGGGAATAAGCTGGGCCTCTCGGGCCACAATGAGAGAGGGAGAGCTTTCCAAATTCTTTTCCCTTTTTTTTATTTCAAGGCCTATTTTCAAATTCAGTTTCAAAAGCATTTGAATTATTTTGAGTTTTGGATCAAAACCACTCATTAAAAATACAAATGCGCCGGCATGTATGCACAATCATGTTTCTAAGCCTTGTGATGAATTTTAATTTAAAGAAAAAGTTTATTTCCTAAGTTTTTATGATCATAAAAATTCAAAATTAAATCACTTTAGCTCTATTTCACGAGAAGCAGATTTTAGGGTGTTACAATTCTACCCCCTTAAGATTAATCTCGTCCTCGAGATTCGGAAGATGGCGATCAAAGAGATAGGGTTACTCCATCTTTGGATCTTTTCACTTTCTCGAGTAGTGCAAACCTCTTATTTGCCACTCCACGTCGCTTTGCATGTCATTGCAACCTTGCTCAACTATATCCAAAACTTTGATGAGAGTACTTGGTATAGGCAAGTTTTTTTTCTTTACACTTCACTCCTCATCCTTCAATTGCCCTTCAATGTCCTCATTCTCCATAGTAGGCTGCATTACCAATTCGAAAGCATTAGTGACTATGCTCAAGTTAGGTTGCTCAAACCTTAGGGCACGTACAACGGTCCCTTTAACCCCGTCCCTTCAACACAATTTTTACAGAAAACACCCCGCAGGAGCCTGGAGACAGAGTCGGCGTCGCCTCGCGAGGCGACGTGAACGTCCCGTGCTCCGAGGCGGAGAAGATGGCTTCAGCAGCGAAGTACGGCCCGCCTCCTCGACTCGTCGCTGTGCGGATCCCGGGCGCTTGCGCGCGCGGTTGTGGTTTGGCTACGCGCGGGAAGGAACTGTCGCGGTTGTAGCTAGGAAAAGACGGCGACGAAGCGGTGGTGCTGATGGCTGAGAAGAGCGACGGCAGGAAGAGATACCTATGGCGCCGTCGATCCGCCGCTCGGCCCGCACGCCAACCAGCGGCCGCTCGCCTCTCACGGGCTGCTGCGAAAGCCACGCTTGGTGCTGGGGTCACGGATGAGGACCAAGACGTATGAGAGGCCGTTGGTTTGCTGGCTTCTTTCTGGTTGGTCTGGCAACCAGGGCGGTGGAGGTACACTTTAGTTGCTGCTCCGGCGAGCAGGAAGGAGGAGAAGAGATGTGCTTGTATCGGCCGATTGGGACCAAAGGGAAGGGATGAGAACGAGTCTCCACGACCGAGTGGATGAGGATAAGGACGTCTGGCTGCTTATTTTTTTTAATCTTGTGGATGAGGATAAGGATGGTCGCCCTGGTCATGGATGTATAGAGATACTATTCCCAACAAATACATTCTAAAATCTAGAGTCTGATTAAGTCAAACATTATTAATTTACAAAAAAATACTCAATAATTAATTTAATAATACTTATTTAGTATCTAAAAACTCAAGAAGGATCTAATCGAGCACATATGGCAACGCTATGGAAACAAAGAAAATTAGACAGAAGGCGTTGCGACTATGTATAGCATAATTATTATATTGATAGTTTCTAAAAAATATATTGTAATCATGTTGCTCTTATTTATCCTTATTATATATTTTCTATCAAATAGCCACACAATGGTATGCAAAAAATTATTTATAGTTGATCCTAGCTACATGCAAAACATTAAACAGCTTAGAGACAGAGCCCTGTCTGTTGGGTTGTACGACCTGTCTTTATACATGTCTGTACAACAGAATCGAAGCACTTAGAGACAGAGCCCGTCTATGGGTTGTACATGCCCTTAAACACAATTCCTTAGTCCTTGGTGTCTTCCGAATCTTCGTTACCACGGCTGTCCTTTACTACGGGCATCGGTAACGACTTTTGCTTCTATAGGTATAGCACTTTTCCAAGTCATAACCTTGATCAATACCAAACCAATGATGATGTCAATGCTTAAAACCAACTTAGTGAAGATGTCACTGAGATTCTTATGCCTTGTAGATATCACTCTTAAGTCTAGGATTATAATGTCTCCAATGACTCTCTAAGAAAATCTCATTGCCCTAAGGTCACTCCGAGTCACACCTACATCCATGGGTGAGTTCCACATCACTATCTTTCTTGAGATCTTCTCCATAGTTCCACTATTAGAGAAAACCTATGCAAGTAGAGAACATCCTTCAATTAAAAACTCACTTGTCATGCTTGGTGTAACAGTGAGGTTTTCTAAGTCTCTGTAGAACCAACTGTAGATGTACAATATCTCCTTCCAATGTCATCAATATCATAGAGGGCTCCCACCCTTGTCTATTGTTGCTTGTGAGGGATTTAGACGGGTTATCGTGATCTTTAGTTGAGTTTATTTCATTCGGTTAAATGTCATTAACGAATTATATTGACAGGAATTAGAATTGGATAGGGAGCAAGAGAGCAAGGTGGACGGGTGATGCATGCCTTCAGGCGTGATCTGTATAGGATGATGATCCTTGGGCCAACAAAATTGCTTTTGACGGCATTGGGGATAAGATGGTAAATTTTTTTCTTTAATTACGCTCCAATATAGTCAATGGAGTAGATGCTCAAATTAAAAACTGTAAAACAAATTACTTTACCTTTCCACTTTTTTGACAGAAAAACTATATTGCACTGAGCCAGCAAAGAGCTTGCTGACCAACTTAAGAATAAATTTTACGAAGCAATAGGGGAAGGAGAACTACTCCATGATGGAAGAAAATTCCAATTAAAATGGTGCAACAATAATCCCTATTGGAGGAAGGTTTAGTTGAATGGCAAATTGATATCCATAATGCAATCGGGTGTAATACTCAACAAAGATTGCAATTCACACATTGGAAATGGAGGTTTTCATAGGAAGAATTTCCAACTTTATACTCTCCTTTTACTGCTAATCTTCATAGGCTAGATATGATATTGTTCTATTCTATATACTATCCTACATATTATAGTTCTTTTTTTTACCATGGGCTAATAAAAGTAATTTTAGTGAGCAAACACTGATCGAAAAAAAACAGCTTTGAGTACAAGCCTTTTTGGTAACTTCCAAGCTTCTAAAGTATCTAAAGTTTCTTTCAGTAAAACAAAAATTTAGTAAGTTTTCTTTGACAATCTTTATTTTATATTATCAGGATGTGAGGAGTAGTAGGAGGGGAATGGGAAGATGGTGAGATTATACTAAGCATCCAAGAACACAAGGAAGACAGATTTTGATGATGGAGGGTAGGCAAGCTACACTGTCAAGTGTCAACATACTTCAATCACAAGCTCTGCAAGTGGTTTGATGTGATAGATGGGGATATTAGCTTAACTGAAATGTTTATGTACTTCATGCATCAGGAGTTTGTAATGTAGCTGTAGCCTATTGTATAGCAGCTTGCTAGTTGATTCTAAATCAGGGTATAATCCTATTGTTTCAAAGTAGAGTTTTCTTTTGATATCCACGTGCGTGTCGCATGTGCATTTTCACTAGTAATATTAATTAGTTAAAAATAGGTATTTGCTTCAAAACAAGTATTAGCTAAAAGCATGGCAATGGTTTTAGATTTTGTCAACTACATTTTTTAATTACTCTTGAAACAAAAGTTCTGTTTGAGCACTGGAGTAATAGGGCAGTAGTGTTTGTTCTATTGCCGATGTGAACGTACAGCAGGCTGCAGCACAAGTGACCCATTTTTTCTTGCTGCATGCAGTTAACCAGTATAATTACTTTTTTTATTCGGTCACTTGCTCAGAGAGGCATGCTCTATTAGTGATCTTTCAGATTTATATATATTTGATTGCATTTTCACATTCGTAATTACGGTACATTGAATTTCAGTAAATTGGGTTGGCCATCACTTTAAAAAGGCCTCATCACGCAAGTGAGCTCCACAAAGTTCTAGCATCCAGCAAAGAGTAGACAAAAGGAAGAGGAGAGAATGTCTGTCCAACAAGCTGGGAAAAGCCACTGCGGTTTGGTTGGGAATATGAGGCAAAAGGGAAATACAAACTTCAGACCACCTACAGAAGTGAAGAACCGACCAAGACAGTAGTAGCATTAACACACCTACAGTAGGATGGCCGTGTGATCGTACACAAATCAGAGCTCCAGTAGTAGTAGTAGTAGTAGACTTGTAGTTTTTCATCCGGTCTCTGCCAAATATTTGAATTGGACTACCAAGTAACGGTAAGCACCCAAATCCGGTGAACCTAGGTTCTGAAGTATATAATTGACACGCAAAATGAGAAGAAACGGTTTTCCTGATCTGCATGTCAATATTGAAATAGTTCAGCACTAGAGCTTCAGTGAAGACAAGCAAGCAGTAATCTGATACCCAATTAGAGGTATTTACCTGCCTTCAGATGAATAGAAGAAGAAAAGGTAGTAATTAATTAGCATGCTTGTCATGGATACATATGAACAAACTAAAAAAATGGACAAGATATATAACATAATAGACTAATTATCCTCGTTTAACTAATCTGCTCCTTAAGAACGTTGAGTTATTACTATGTGCTATAGCTATTCACATGTGGCATGGCGTCACTAGGTTTGCTGTCACTCACTCTGACCCACTGTAGCAGCTTGGAGCTGCAAACGCTTCACTAAAGATCTGAATGGTAGGGAACCTGATCTACGTGGGATATCTGGAAAGTTTCTTCTTTCCCTATAGATTTGATATCATTGGACAAAATATGTTCATTTCACAATTTGTTATACGAAATATTAATTGTTTGTATTAAAATGAAGCATTCAGGCACTTAGAAAAATATTTCATCCCTCACATAAACAGAATAAACTCATAATCTTCTTGTTAATATATGACAATTCTCGAATACAAACAAATTCTATTTACAGGGTACAAGCACACAGTACCAGCAGCTCACAATATAACGCCCAGCAACTTATAATCAAATATTCTCCAAAGTCAAAAAGCAATTTAAAAAGAGTCAATTCAATCCGAAAACGTAAAATATGATGTCATCCTGGTCCATAAATGCAAGTTTGAGGACCTAAACGGGTGATTTGCAAGTTTAGAGACCTAAATGATACAGTAGAACAAGTTTGAGGACCTAAACGACCGACTTGAGAGTTTAGGGACAGGGATGACATAGATGAACAAATTTGATGACCTAAATGGTCGATTTGCAAGTTTAGGCACCGGGATGACATAGCCGAACAAGTCTGAGGACCGCCAGTGCACTTTAAGTCGCTGGAGTTGCTTTCTACGACCATTCACTGCTATAGATTCGGTAGTTGTGCATTCCGGATCAAGTCGCCACAACTACGCTACCAAGTCAATGCACATAGATGTTACGAGAACCTAGTACGTACATGTTGGAGCTATGGTTATTTAACATAACCAATATAATATAATTTGTCACTATTACGTCTAGCTCATGGTTGGACATGGATGATACCCCGTGTTGATGGGAAGGGATGGCTAAGCTACTAGTTACATGTTCGATCTTATAAAGGTGATGACACGATCGAATCCTTCCTCCTAGCTAACACAGGCAGCCTGGGAACAACTATCTTGTGACACCTATATAAATGGTACTCACGAGCAAACCTTCATTGCAAGATATATATGACTATTCAGACTAATAAAACCATTATAATAGAAAAGGACCTACCAGACATACCCACAAGCAGTGATAAAAGAACATAAATAGTCACTGGTACTGGACGAGAATATATACTATGGTATCACGTCCACCTCTAGCACAACACGAGCAGAGTATACACTAAAAGAAAGTGAGAGATGGATTAATAGAAGTGTTAGGAGAACATAGGTGTGTGTATGGTATGTTTGGAACGGGAGGCAAAAGGAAAGTGAACACTAGATGACATGAAAGCACTGGATACCTAGTGTGACGACTAACTGAAGTGCACGCAACCGCTGCCGCATATAAATCTGGTGCCCATAAGTTAGGTGGAGGCTAGCTCTTGGGCTCCTTCCCTGACTGCACATTTTTTTTCCCATGGGTCCTTTGGCTAGAGGCTTGCACAAGTCAGGGGGGTGACTCGCAGGTGTGGTGTGTCTGTGTGAGTGCACACACACTAGGGCATCATCTAAGGGGACATTTGTGTCGAGCATTTTCTCCTCATTTAGATCTGACGTGGCACATGCACATCTCATATTCTAGCAAGATTCTTGGAGCTGTTGTCTTAATTTAGCCTTGTTGTGCACTGATGCTGGTTGCAGCATGACCTATGTCCATCCTAGCATTTTTCAAAGAGGTCTGAAGTGCTCTTGTATCTATTGTATCACCATGACTTAATAGTCTAAGATCAATAGAGATTTTCTTATTGAAAAATTATAAAAAAAAAAGACAATGCATTACTACAGAAGTGTTATCAACACTGGCTCGAAAACCATTACCACCTCTGAGTCATCCTTGCCGGGCTGGTGTGGGTGGTGGCATGCGGCCACGGTGAGCATCCTGGTGCGCTGGTGGCATCGCTTCAGCCAGCCAAGACAAGCGCAGGCCTTGGCGCGGCCCCAGTCACTACTACAGAACTGACATCTAGTCCCGGTTGGGAACTGGTTTTAGTCCCGGTTTCCCAACCGGGACTAGCGTTCCGGGACTAAAGGTGGTGTTCTTTAGTCCCGGTTTGCCACAACCGGGACTAAAGATCCTTCCAGCTTTAAAAAAAATAATGCCTCCCACCGCTGCGCCCTGTGAGATTCGAACCCAAGACCTCATGCACTGCCTCCCGCGGAGCTTACCACCCCACCTACACAACACATCTAACAATAGATGGGATGCTTTCCTTTTGAACTAACCCATCGGGGGACCTTTAGTCCCGGTTGGTGTTACCAACCGGGACTAAAGGGTCCTTTAGTCCGGGTTGGTGTTACCAACCGGGACTAAAGGGTCTACATTTAGTCCCAGTTGATATTACCAACCGGGACTAAAGGTTGGAGGACTTTTAGTCCCGGTTGGTGGCTCCAACCGGGAGTAAAGAAACCTTTAGTCCCGGGGGCAAAAAATGCCGAGGCTAATGCCAAATTGGGACATCGTTCTAAAGTCTGTTCTCTAGTAGTGAGTGGCGCGATTGACATGGCTCCGGTGGTGCTTGTATATCAGCCTCTCTCTTCTTTGTGTTGTGTTTGCGTGCCTGAGTTCTTTGACATCTCTCCTCTTGATTTTTCTGTGTCCGTATTTAATGTTCAGTTTGCGCGCACAGCCCACTACCCCATTTGTTCAAATCAGTGTTGGCTCAAAACCCCCTTCACTGCCAGATTTTGAACCGGCACAACCAAACCGACAGTGATGGGGGGTTCACATCAGTGCCGGTTCTTATAAACTAGCAGCGGCAGTGAATATCGAATATATAGTAGTGGCCTCCGCCCGAGCACCATCGAGCTGTGGAGTGGGCTCCCGAGCGGTGCAGCTCTAAATGGCCATTGCGGGCAAGCACACCGGCGGTAGGGAACTGCCAGCAAGCACTGTATTCTTGTTATAGGCCCAGTTTGGGAACGGCTATCTCACAATCGATTTTCATCTAATCAGGATTGTCTAAACAAACAAGGGTGTTTTGCAATCCTGATTAATTCCCATAGATTGCCTGTCCTGAGTGTAAAATGACATGTATGCCCCTGAGGCCGATGACACCTCATTTGTTCACTGAATACGAGATGAAAACAGTTATGGTACAAATGATCAAGGGTGTTTGGGTGGGATTGTCGATTATTTTCATCTCGATTCTGATTATAAGCCGAAACAAACACGCCCATATATATAACTTTTAGTACTAATGGAGGCGGTCAGCTTAAGTTATCTGCCTCCGTTAAACATTAACTGAGGTGGCTGCTCATCCCCGGAGGCGGGCAACCATTAACGGAGGCATCTTTAATCCTTTGGCACCTTCTCCCCAAATCTTTTATGTAGCAGTGTCTTTTACATTGATGCTCTAGTAGCTAATCAACTCCAGTTTATTGACAATAGTAATTGTTTCATCACTATGCGTGCACCATTTATTTCTCCCAAAATGAATTGCATCAAAAGCATTGATACTATTTTAATTAGAACAAGAATAGAAGTAAATGTTGAATCCGATTTTAGTGGAAATTAATCATGAAAAACCTCATAACTAGGTTACGTGTGCTGCATTTCATCACCCACAGGAACTTTAGTAATAGAATTGAAAAGACTAACTACCCAACAGAACTATTCGCGGTCGGATTGGCTATATCTATCCAGCATTGTCAATGCAACCACACAGCTCACAATTGATAGCTCAATCCCTACAACTCACTTTGGAATGCCGCAACAGAACCTACCAACTTGTACAACAACTTACTATGGATTCCAGCAAGTCCAACTAAGAATTTGAAGGGTTTAGTCATCATCATTTCCATGCTTGTCACATATCATCGTAGCTTCTATAACAGCAAACCTAGTAGGGGTATATCTCAGTGACCCTGAGAGCATCTCCAACAGTCCCCCAATTCCCATCCCCAAATGAGAAAAACCTGTATTTTGAGGGATTTGAGAGCTCCAGCAGATCCCCATTCCCATCCACAATGAAAAAAAATTCTCAGTCCCTCAAAAACCATCCTCCAACCCCTCAAAGATGAGGAAACCTCCCCCCAATACACTGGGCCCCACCATAACTGTCACCTCCTCCTCCCCCTCGCTCTCTCTGCTCGATGCCTCCATTGCAGCCGCCACCAGAGCACCTTTGGAGGATCGCGTGCTAGCTGCCCAACACCAGACCGTGGTACCTAGCTTCGCATGCGTCATTGAATGAGCGCTCGCCGATAGCATCCTCCGTTCGCATCCACCTAGGCAAGGCTACCATCTACGACCTCCCTCGGCATCTACGGACTCCACCTGCGTCGCCCTGTCTGCTTGCGCTCGTGTCTTCTTGCTGCTGCTGGCTTCGTCGATTACCGCCCATGCGTACTCGTCTCCAAGTACGGGATTACCGCGCCGCGCACAGCATCAGCATTCTTCCATTTCAAGTCGTCCCCTTCGCTCTCTCCGCCTCGATGCCTCCATTGCAGCTGCCACCGTACTTTTATGCATCAGGCAAGGCAGCAGGCACTGCAACAGGTGATTTGGCTCTCTTTTCACCCCTTCTTCGATTTGACATCGATCCAAAAGAAAATCAGCATTCTTGGATGCATCTCTGTGCAGCAGAGTGCTAGTGAGCACCAGCTGCCCGTGAAAATGCCCATGGACCCAACAGTGTTTGTGTGAATGTCATTTAGTTAATTCATTTATTTATGTGTGCTATGTTTTGATTAACCTATAGCTATGGTAGCAAAATTCATTGATGTTCAGTTAAGTAGTCCGCTAGTACTTGCATTATCTCTGGTCTCTATATTTTCATGAACTTTTGCGGAAAATAAATATTATAAACCTATATTTCCTGATTGGTCTTTGCCATTTTTTGCAGATGAGTTCACTTGTTGATATGTTTTTAGATGAGTCGTCATCGGATGATGATGATGATTGTTGGAACACCAATACACGAGTAGCGGAGGCTCGTGCAAACATAAGCTAATACCATTGGAACATTTGTGTAAGTGTTTTGCAGGGATGGTAGGCGAAGCCTTCGCATGGGGCCTACGATGCTAGGCGAAGCCTTCGCGCACGTTTCAGGAAGAAACCCAGAAGGCCTCCGCCAGCAGCAAGAAGGCCTCCGCTACTGGCCGTCGGTAGGATGGAGGCCCGACCACGACCCTGAAGATGTCCGGAGGAGTCCACAAGCAGAGACTCAGGAGCGAAGGCGGAGGCTCCGGCGGCTTGGGCAAAGGCTATGCTGTCTTTGCCCGGGAGAAAGGGGCCCTCACAGCACCACGGCCCAAGATCGGAGACGGGCCTCCCATGGGCCTGAGGCTAAAGCCCAAGAAGCAAAGGCGGTGCAGGTGGACAAGATCCAGGATGCCCCTGAAGATTTGTACTGGTGTTAGGATATTCTAGGAATGTACCTTAGTTGTCAAAGGGCAAATTTGTACCATGAAGTAGTAGCAAACAGTGCCCTATAAAAGGGGAAGACGGATGCTATGTAAAGGTGTGGGTGAATACATTAATGAAACCCTAATTGAACTTGGGCCCACCTTCCATTTCACATACCTTCACCTAGAGCACTCGACTGGGCGAAGCCTTCCGTATCCTACCTGTTGGAAACCCACAGTTTTCCAACATTGGCGCCCACTGCGTGTTGGCCAAGCAAAAGCCACAATGGCAAGGAAAAGAGCAGCCTCAGCAAGGTCACCTGCAGATCCCACACCAAGGGGAAGATCCAGGCACAGCGCCCGAAGCACCTACGCCACCGCTCTAGAAGACCAGGCTACAGAGGAGCCGGTCGTCGAAAACCAGCCTCCGGCTTCCGAGGAGCAACAAGCCCCAAACCTTAACCTGGAGCAAGAGCTTCAACAATTACAGGCTCAGTTGCAGAGCATCCAGCAAGAAAGAGATAGGGTCACAGCCAGTGTTTTCCTAAACGCTAAACGGTAAACAGTCGGCCACCTACCGTTTAGCCATTATTCGGGCAAAACGTCCCATTAAACGGGCTAAACGGCCAATTAAACGGGGTAAACGGGTGATTAAATGGAAATGGCGCACCACCGTGTAGCGTTTACACGGTGTTTAAACACGCTAAACGACCGTTTAGGTGAACAGTGGTCGCAGCAGGCTACGCCGCAAATCAACGGGTAGCCAAAACATTAGCTCAAGCAGCGAAGATCAGGCAACAGCTAGCCGTCCTACAGGCCGAGATACAAAGTATGCAACCTTCGCAATCTAGCTTCAACACATCCAACCAGTTCCACTCAGCAAATCAAAGCCAACCCAACCCCCCGCCATGCACAACAGCTCAACCAACCTTCGGCACGCCTTACACTTTACCACAAAGCCATAGAATCATTGATTCCAAATCACCACTATCAGAAGCCATCCAGAGCTCACCCTGGCCTCCCTCCTACAAACCCATCACTTTGCCCAAATTCAATGGAAGATCAGACCCATGCCAATTCACCATGAGCTTTGAGGCAACAGTAACTTCTACTGGTGGAAATGAAGCGGTGCTAGCCAAATCTTTCGTCATCGCAGCCGAAGGCGATGCGCTAGCCTGGTATCAGATGTTGAAGCCAAGTTATGTATATTCATGGGAAGACCTTTGAGACAAGATCTTAGTAAACTTCAAAGAATTCACAAGTGAATCCTTGACTTCCATGGATCTGTTTCAATGCAAGCAAAATTAAGGAGAAGCCTTAAAAGACTACTTCCAAAAATTTATGCAAATGATGGCAAAAGCACCCAATGTTCCAGAAGACGTTGCTATCGAAGCAACAATCAAGGGCCTTCGCATAGGACCCTTCATAGCTCATCTAGCCAGGGAAAAGCCAAGCACCATCGAAGACCATTACAGTGAATTTGAGAAATATTGCAGATCCGACAATGACCTCCGTAGAAGGCTAGAAGAGCAAAACCAGACCAAGCAGTTCCAGGGCAACAGTAGGAATGCCTAGAGGGGCAACAGAAGCCAAGGCCAGCTACAGACACCACAAGGTCAAAGCTAGCAAGTCTTTCATATAGAATAGCAAAGAAGTAGCCAACAAGGGTAGCAACCGACGAAGGCAGGCCCAAATAGTGCGCCTCAGAAACAAGCCAAAGGCAAGGGAAATGGCAAGGTAGAAACTGGAATAGAAACCAAAACCAAAGGCAACGAAGGCAGTACTGCTTCTTTCATGGAGAGAACAAGGGGCATATCACCATGGATTGCCCAGATGCTAAGGAGACCCAAGAAAGGATCAAAAGCAGAGCAAATCCACAAGCTCTGCCACAACAACCTGCAAGAGAGGTAAACCATACCTTTGATGCATCCCCTCAGCAGCAATATTGCCCAATATACCCAAGCCTAAACTCCACCCAAATTCACACATCCACTTTAGTTGCCGCCTACTATCCAAATTTCCTACCCGCATGGCGACCAAGTACTCAGCAGTAGGGGCAGACTAACAACCAATGGGTAGAAGCCAACCTCACCTACATAAACCCGAGGCCTCCGCACATAACATTCATCGAGACCAACCAGCCATCTCAAGTACACAATAGGTAGCTAGAGGCATTGCCTCCACCCCCACCAACACAGCCAGCAACACCCAAAAATGAACCCAACCCACAAAACCAACTCAACCCTCACACACCCCTACCCACCATCGGCATGATATTGCCTATAGCCGGAGGCTCCTCGATGGAGTTCCAGACAAAGAAGCAGAAGAAAGATCACCTCAGGTTGATCAACAACATAGCAGTTCAAGGCCTAGTGCGCTACACAGATTGATCAAAGACACCAATCACCTTCTCAGAACAAGATCTACAGTTGGAAAGTTACCCTCACACCGATGCCATAGTGATCAAGGCTAACATTGCAGGATGGAAAATCAATAGGGTTCTCATAGATTCTAGAAGCTCTATAGATATTATCTTTGGTAATGCCTTGGACCAGATGAAGCTAAGCAGGAGTCAGTTGCGGCCTTCAAACTCACCATTAATTGGTTTCGGAGGAAAGAGGATCCATGCATTAGGAAAAATATCCCTGCCAGTCTCCTTCTGAGGTTTGGAAAATGCAAGAACAGAATATGTGACCTTCGACATAGTAGATCTCTACTACCCCTATAATGCCATCTTTGGAAGAGGGTTTGCAAACAAGTTTAATGCCGCCATCCATATGGACTATCTGTGTATGAAAATGCCAGCCTTGCATGGAATCATCATAGTCCACGGCAGTCAGAAGGAGGCAAGAAACATAGAAAGAGCCATCTACAAATCTCAGCGCAATATCAATTCTATCGAAGCAGTCAAAAGCAACTTACCAGAGCCTCCAAACATGCTGAAGGGCAAAACAGATCTCAAAGATCAAGAAGAAACAAAGTTGGTCCCATTAGAAGATGCAGTCCTAGGCAGAAAGGTCACTATCGGAGGCAACCTATCAAAAGAAGGAGAAGCAAAACTCATAGAAACTTTAGCCAAGAACAAAGACATCTTCTCCTGGTTAGCCTAAGACTTGAAAAGCGTCAGCGGAGATATTATACAACACTCCCTTGACATCAACCCCAGAATAAAGCCAAGGAAGCAGCGACAAAGGAAAATGTCAGAGGATAGAATCTTAGCAACGAAGGCCGAAGTACAGAGGCTATTAGATGCAAACGTCATCAGAGAAGTCAAGTACTTAGAATGGCTGGCAAATGTAGTACTAGTACCAAAAAGAAAAATAGAAAGATGAGAATGTGCATAGACTTCACAAATTTGAACAAAACATGCAAGAAGGACCCAATTCCATTACCAAGGATAGATGCCTCCGTCGACAAGGCAGCAAAATGCAAATGCTTTTCCCTCCTAGACTGCTTTTTAGGATATCACCAGATCTAGCTCAACAAAGAAGATGAGGAAAAGACAAGTTTCACTACCCCTTAGGAACTTATTGTTACATCAGAATGCCTGAAGGACTAAAGAATGCAGGATTAACCTTCGCTAGAATGACGAAGGTGGTCCTCGGCCCACAACTGCAGAAAAACATTATAGCCTATGTTGATGATATTGTGGTAATGAGCAAAAATGAAGGAGATCACATAGTAGATTTAAAGGAAACCTTCACCAATCTAAGAGAAGCCGGGCTAAAACTCAACCCAGAAAAGTGTGTCTTCGGCGTAAGCAGAGGTAAAATGCTCGGGTACATCATAGGACCCAAAGGTATAAGGGCCAACCCAGACAAAACGAAGGCCATAATCTCAATGGTGGAACCATCAACCAAAAAGGAAGTCCAAAAACTCACCGAAAGAATAGCAGCGCTAAATAGATTCATTTCAAAGTCAGCAGAATGCAGCCTCCCATTCTTCAAAGCTTTGAGAGGAGGAGACAAGGTGGAATGAGGGCCAGATCAGTCGAAGGACTTCCAACAGCTCAAAAATTATTTGGCTACTAGACTCTTGGTGATAGTGCCGGATCCAGAGGCTCCATTGCTGTTATATGTTGCAGCCTCCGACCATGCGGTCAGTGGGGTGCTTGTTCAAGAGAAAGAAGAAGAGTCAAAGGTCACTCAACAACCTATCTATTATATTTCAGAATCCCTGTCAGGAGCAAAATTGAACTATATAGAGATAGAAAAAATAGCATATGCAGTGTTGATCTCCTCAATAAAATTGAAGCACTACTTCTAGGCACATGAAATCACAATACCCTCTTCGCAACCACTCAGGGACATACTCATCAACAAAGAAGCCTCCAGAGGAATAGGAAAATGGGCAATAGAAGTATCCAAGTTTGAGCTCAACTATGTATCAAGAACAACAATCAAATCACAAGCGCTAGCATATTTTATGGCAGATTGGACACCTTCGGCACACCAAACCCCATAGCCTTAGCCCCAAATCTGGACACTCTACACAGATGGAGCTTGGGGACATCTAGGCACTGGGGCCTCTACTATTTTGATAGCACCATCTGGCCTCCTTACAAAGTATGCAACAAGGTTAGAATTCAAGGCAACAAATAATATAGCAGAATACGAAGGCCTCATACTAGGCCTCAACATGGGAAAGGCACTTAGAGCAAAAACATTACTAGCAAAAACAGACTCCCAAGTCATAGCAGGACAAGTCAAAAAAGAATGCATGGCACGAGAACCAGAATTGGTCAAATGCCTAGCCACAGTAAGGGCTCTTGAGCGGAGATTCCAGGGATTCACCCTACAGTATATACCAAGAGCAGAAAATGCAGAAGCAGATGAGCTGGCAAAGGCAGCAGCAAACAACTTGCCCATACCAAATAGAGCCTTTTACCAAATATTACAAGCACCGACAACACAGGTAACAATGAAGGCTTTCAAAATAGTCTTAGTTACTAAATCTGATGACTAGAGGCAACTGATCATAGACTGCCTGAACATCATGCATCACACACAAGATGAGGCAAGCTTAGCAAGAATGACAACAAGAGCAAGAAGTTGTACACTGACAGATGGAATATTGTACAAGAAAGGGGTTGTCCAACTGCTGCTCAAGTGCACACCTCAGAGCAAAGGCAAAAACCTTGTATAAGAAATCCACTCAAGGATATGCGGCTCACACATTGGTCTGAGGGCACTATCCGCGAAGGCCATCAGGCAAGGATTCTATTGGCTTACACAGATCAAAGACGCAGAAGATATTGTCAACACATGTTAGGCATGCCAAAGCACCTCCCCACACTAGTCAAAACCTTCGGCTACTGTACAACTCATCCCACCTACTTGGCCCCTGCAAAGATGGGGCATGGACCTTATTGGGCTATTACCACCATCGCAAGGGGGGAACAAGTTTACAATAGTAGCCATAGAATATTTCACAAGATGGATTGAGACCAAGTCACTTGCAACAATCACATCAAAGAAAGTAAAAAAGTTCTTCTAGCAAAACATAATTTGCAGGTTCGGAGTGCCAAGAACCTTAACAATTGACAATGGGAAACAATTCGACTCAGACAAATTCAAGGAATTTTGCAGAAGCATAGGCACCAAGATAGGCTTCAGTTCAGTCTACCACCCAGAGTCAAATGGAGCGGTTGAAAGAGCCAATAGAGTAATATTCTTAGCAATACAAAGACTTTATTCAACCTTCACAAGGGCAATTGGGTAGAGGAATTGCCAAAGGTTTTGTGGTCCCATAACATCATAGCCTCTAGAACAACAGGATTTACACCATTCAAACTCCTATACGATGAAGAAGCAATGCTGCCCGAGGAAGCCAAACGTCATCTCAGAGCCTCTCTGTCATAAAACAAGCCCTAATAGAAGATGAAGAGTACTCCAAGGAGACGATCAAAGGCACAAGATTGGAAGCAGTGGAAAACATCACAAAATACCAAGAGCAAACCAAAAAGTGGAGAGACATCCAGGTAGTCAGAAAGCTCATATGAAACAGAGGCCTAGTCTTAAGAAGGAAGCCTAATGTGGCCAATGCAGGAAAGCTCCAACCAAAATGGGAAGGTCCGTACACGGCGAAGGCTGCTGGGATATCAGGATCGTTCTTCTTGACAGACAGCGAAGGTAAAACAACCACTCATACATGGAACATCGACAGTTTGCATAGGTTCTATATCTAAAAATGTAAAAAGATGGCCTCCACAGAACTATAAGCGAAGGTCACCCCACCTCTCCCAACTTTCATATTTTCTTTACATTTCATGCAAAAGGGCATGTACTCTTTTCCTCACAAAGAGGGTGCAACACCCTAGTGTTAAGCTTTGCATTTGGCACCTACATTTCATGAGCACAAGCATCATCCAAGCATTCATGAACATGAGCATATAAAATTTCATCTCATTCTTATACCTTATCACATGAAATGTTGATTTTATATATATGCTTATGCTTGCAATCATGTATGACCAATGTATGAAATGGTTGTAAGGGCACCAATATACCTTAGACCCATCTAGAATGGTGAATGGAACATTGCTTCTAAGTGTTGGTGTACTTTGAAATGTCATTTTCGTGATGCTAGTTTGACTAAAGTTGAATAGTACCTTAGATTATTTGCATGGCTGTGTGACCTAAATAAAAGTTATAGTTCACATCAAGGGTAACAAACTTTATGTAAGGGTAATGAGCTGAATTAGTGTCTAACTTAGTCAAATAGGGCTCACAAAAATCAACAAAATGTTGTTTTGAAACTTAGAAAATTTTGTTGTCATGTGCTGACTACAGTTTCAAAGTACTCTACTTTGGAGCTTTGTACTTTGAAAACCATTGGGAATTAGGCCAAACTCCTTTAAGCATTTTTGTAGTACTCACTTAGCTCTACAAATTTGATTAAGGAAGTTTTCAAGAATTCACCACGGATTAGGAGTTTTAGAGTCATGAATTCGTGTTGTCAGTCGGGTTCAACGGCGTATGAATCGGCACCGTGTGCGCGTGGTGGCCGTATGCCGGTGCCGGCCCCACCGGTCAGGCTGACATGGGCAACAAAGCTGCACAATGCCGCTGCCCTCCCTCGCTCGCCCGCATTCGCGCTCCTCTGCCTCACTTTGCCTCTCTCTCGCCGTGCCAGAGCAAAGCCACCGCGCAACGCGCCATCGCCGTCGAGCTCCACCGAGCTCGCGCGCCACCGTCGCAGCACCATTCCTCGATAGCTCGTGCACACCGCTCGGCCATTTCCCCTCTAACTCACCGACCACCCATTGGCCTAGCCTGAGCCAAGGTAAACGCCTAAGGGCAAGTCCGCCGTCGCCACACCCTCGCTGGAGCGCCGTCGAGCTTGCGCTCGCTGTGGCAGTGCTCCACCGAGCCATCTTGCTCACGCGTTTCGCTTGTTAGGGATAGTCTAGGGTTAGGGTTAGGTCACGCCACTGGCCATTGAGCCAATGCCAGCACACCGGTGCCAGAACGCCACTGCCACCGCCATGCTCGCGGCGCCGTGCCATCATGCATGTGGCCATGCTTCACTGCCGCTCCACCCTGACGTAATCTACACCGTAGAGCTTCGCTAGGGTTTGTAGATGCCGTAGCCGTGCTCGCCTGGCCATGCCGTCACCAGGGATGGATGGAGCACCACCATGTACTGCCACTAAGCCACCATGCTCGCCATCGAGCTAGCTCTGGTGATCCTTCGAGCAAACCTAGGGTACCTGTAGATGCGGAAAAGGATGAGGAACACGTTGGTGCCGACCTCATAGCTGGTGACCTCACCGTCGGTGAGTTCCCATCGGTCAAAGCCAGCCCCTGCCTCTGTCTCTCTGTCATGTGGGGTTAGTTGACCCACGGGGCCCAGTCGTCAGTGCCTCTGTGGTGTATACGCTGGCTGCACCTAGCATTTAGGGTTTAGTTGTTTATGAATTATTTTCATAGATTTGAATACAAACTTCAAAAATTCATATCTGGAGCTAGGAGTGTCCAAATGAGGTGAACCAAATTTTGATAGATTCATCATGAAGTGTACTATTTGATAAAAATATGAAATCTACTTCTTAGGGTATTTTTCTGGTAGAACTAAATTGAGCAAGATAAGTGCTTCTAAACGTGTTTATATCTTGTAAATTGCATAACTTGAGCTAGAAAGGTGATAAAATTGTGATTCCAATTTTGCTGGTCTTGTGTTGACATGCTCCAGATAGGAAAAATATTAAAACTATAGTAAGTATACTTGAAATATAGTCTTCCTATTTAATCTTAATTAATTGCTAGTTTCTAGTGAAATTAATTGGGGTATGTAAACATAACATATGATCATGCATATTTTTACATAGTATTCTTGTGCTAGGAGGAAAGTAAGAAAAATATTAAATCTGTTGCTTGACACTTTTCATTAGGCTAAACTATTTTTCCTAAAATAAGCCTATATAACTTGTCATTTTAGTAGAGATGGATACACTTATCAAAATGGCATGAAATTTATACAGTAGACTATTAGCGTCATATGTATGCTACTATAATTTTCTCAGAAGTTATTGGGCATTGGACATATTTATCCTTTAAATCAACTTGATATATAAAGAAATTAATAAATGACAATAAATAAATTAGTTGGGCTTAACCATGATATTTTCTGTGGTGTTTGTGATGCATATATCCTGTTGATGTTATCAAATAGGCTTAGGAATGATTGATTGTAGACAACTAGCTAATTATTGTTTTACAATTCACTTAGATGGCTACATGTGTAGTTTCTATTGTGGTAATAATTTCATGATGATAATGACCTTTTCGGTAAAACTTGTTAATAAAAAAGTTGTAGATAACTTACTTATCTACCTTGTGTTAAATTTTTATAGTCATAGGCCTTATGGTTTAAGCATTATAGCTGTTAGAATTCTGTTGTTAGAAATTCTTGCTCTCTGGATAGATCTAAAAGATTAAATTTTTTTGACCTAGATAACTGCTGAATCACATTAAGATGATTGAAAAAAAGTTGTAGGCAATTTCGTATGCTTTCTAGAATGTCCACAACCATATTATTTAGATATGTATAACTCCAGTTATGGTCAAAACAAGTGTCTGCTATCTTGTAGTCCAGAAAATTGCTTAGATTAGAATTTGTTTAGTTACTAGAGAAGAGATATGCACCTACTCAGTAAAATAAGATGTCACTTGTTATCACCTTAATACAATGCTATTGAAAACACCTATGAGAATGCATTTCATCATACCCCACCATATCATACATGTTGTTGTATATGCATCCACGATATCTTATTCTATGATCATGCATATAGGATCGTCCGAGGGGATAACTCTTTTGGAGTTCAACGAAGAAGAAGAGGAGGAACAGCAGGAGACACCTTAGGCCATAGCTCCAGAAGGAGAGGAGAAAACTCTTGAGGGCCTCCCTGAGTGCCCGGATCATAGGCCAACCTCTTTCCTCAAAGGCAAGCCCCGGAGCATTCTAAGTCTCCTATGTTTTACAAAACTTCACTTGAGTCCTTTTATGTTTGATGCATTAGGTGATAAGAGTTGAATTGAAACCACTTGTGCATAGAAATACTTTGTCTAGATATATATACATCTTTAACCCTATGTAGGTCCAGGATCGAATACATGCTTAGCCATACTTAGACCGGTAGAAGTCGGGTGATTTCCTATCACCTGCGAGATATAGGTGGATACCGAAGCACGGTTGGCTATATTTGCTATCGTGGAAAAGAATCATGGGGTAATGTAAATGGAGGCTGGGCGGAGTCTATGTGTAGGTTGACTCATGTGAATCCGTCTGTGCCAATTAAGGACCGTACCATTGTTGGGCGCTTCTAACAAGATTGGACGCATGCCTCTCACTTAGCTGGCCGGATAACTCATTCCAACCGTGAAGCCGAGTAGCTCAACTCAGGCCAGGCCCCATTCTGTAAAAGTGTGCACTCTGGATGGTAGTAAGGATGTGCGGGGAGCCAGATGTGAGCCCAAGGGTAGGCCGGGCCTGAACGTCCTGGCAGCAGGTTGTCCCTGATTGTGCGGCGCTGGGCGAACCCACAAAACATGGACCTAAGTTGTACCAAAGGTGACCGTTGATCTGGTCTGCCTGGGTTTGTGTTAGGAATAAATTCCCAGCTGGTTAAAATCAATTCGCATCACCGTCTCTCACGGATAGTGACAAACTTGGCTAGTACCAACATCGTAGTAACTGTATTATGGAATGATTGTTATGATGAACATGGAATTATTATACCGGCTATGGTTACTATTGTTATGCTACTAAATGATATACCACATGTTTGGCACAGGTTAGTTGCTAATCTAGAGATGAATAGCTATAATTAACTTGATGACCAAATTATAAAATGTATAGCTGAATTAGTGGCTTTTTTATACAAAATGTTGTCAAGCTAGCTCCACTTATAAATCCTTGCATAATCCTTGGAGTCACTTTATTTTTGGTTTATGATGGGTAAGTCTAGCTGAGTACCTTCTCGTACTCAGGGTTTTATTCCCATTGTTGCAGATGGTATAGTTTATCATGGCTATTGCAAGAATTGCTTCTGTCCCACCGTGGACGAGGAGTAAGCCCTGGGCAGGCATCTCTTATTAATCCCTCTCTTATGCTTTTGTGGAAGTGTGATTGTGAGCTGACACTATATTTAAACAATGTTGCAGATGTTAGTTTCAAACTTTTGATTTGCTTCCGCTACTATCTTACCTAAACGTGGTTTGTAATAACTTTAATTCGTACTCTGATGGATAAACTGTATTTATGAACTTTATGTAACGTGTGACATGTATGTTGAATCATGTATGATCTTGGTTGTATGTTGGTTGAATCAAGACCCTTCGTAGTACTCAATGGACTATCGGGTTTATATGGGCTCAAGTATGACAGTGCGACCGCTTGCGGGCTGCCATTGTACTTGTGCTCTTATAAATTGGTCGGTTCTACTATAGAGAGCTCCTAACAGAGGTGAGGTTTTTAACGAGGTAGGATCCATGTAAAAACCTCTGAAAATATAAAGAGGAATTCCCCCAAGAATACCATGAAAAGCGAACGTCGAAAATGGCTAGGAACAGAGCCATAGCATTCGACAACACAACAAAGAGGACCTTCCTTTGCTTTAACCAAAGGCTCAAAAGCATGGAACGACCTCCATGGCTAAATTAGCCTGCAACCTTGACAAAGCCCTGACCACATTCAGGCATTAAGGATTGATCAAAATGGCCAAAAAGCCCAAAAACTCGACAAACACCTACCTCATCGTAGGCATCGGGCAAGAAAACACATGGTGAAGACATACCCTTATCAGGCACCAGATGACTATCAGGGATTATTAGCCAAAGTACAATAGCAATAAAGACCAAAGATACGCCAGATACAAAGAAATCCGTCAGCCTTATTACAATTTCAAAATGTATACAAGCAATAAACCTCTGCCAACCACCAAGATTTAATAAATCGTACAAGTAGTAGACTATAAAATCCAGCGCCTTACCCAGCACTATCCCCAGTCAGGGCATTTTCATACCCCTACCTCTAGAAGAGCACTAGGGTGGAAGCCAAACCAACAAAGAACCGATGTACTATAGAGAAAAGCAAGAGAAAAATTGAAGCCAAAGTTTCTTTAGAAAAGAGAGACCAGAAGGTACCATGCGAAGACTCGTAAATCCAGCAGCTCACGCAGCCCAGGGAAGGCCACATTGAGGTTGTACGCATCTTCCTCTTGGTGTCATACAGCCTCCATAGGGCGTTGTATGACCATAGTCCGGCAGCAAGGAGTCAGTGCCAGAGGTTGTGGGAGGCTATCGCACGAAGGCTCGTAACATCCCCCCGCAACCGAAGACACCATCTGGCGCAACCCGACATCAACCATGTTCGACGGGAACACAGCTGCTCCAGCATAGCCAAAGGCAAAAACAAAACAATCCAAGTGCAAGCGGAGACAATGTCCAATAAATGCTTCTTCGACCTCCGTTGCTTGTTCAAATT
Organism: Miscanthus floridulus; assembly: GCF_019320115.1. NCBI lineage: Eukaryota > Viridiplantae > Streptophyta > Magnoliopsida > Poales > Poaceae > Miscanthus > Miscanthus floridulus. The sequence continues at coordinate 24,953,766 of NC_089588.1, read as the reverse complement.
GCTATGTGGCCTCTGTAGAAGCATCAAGAATAAAGATTAGCGCCTCCGATGAATGCTCAAATTGTGCCAAACCTTCGCAACATCAGCAAGATTAAATACGAGCACCTCAGCTTCTCCGTTGCGACATGCAGACTCGTACTCAACGTCGGCCAGAGAAGAAAGAAGCGGAGGCAAGAGCAAGAAAATAAGTGCCATCCACTAGAGCCCTTCGGCATAGGTAGCAATTGTAACCAGATTCTTCAATGAAACAAGTACCCAGCCAATTATTTCAAACTAACATTATTCAAAGAAAGCAAACATATTATAACAGAGCGCATTATAAGCGCAAGGCCAACCAAACAATTGCTAAACCGGTGGCCAAGCGCAAGGCTTTCCAAAGCAAACATTACAAAGCCGCGAAGGCCAACCAAACAATTTGGCGCAGGTTTAAAGCTAAACCGGTGGCCAAGGCCCTCGCCAAACTAATGACCGAGTAAATTTTGCACGTTCATCATCTATATCACGCACCACGAAACTAAACATATCACAAACCAAAGGATGGGGGAAAGTGTCATGTCAATACTCCCACAACTCTTCGCTGACATAAATACCATCTTGCATCATAGTTAAAGGAACAATGTCTCGCGCAGGCCTCGGAGGGGTAAACTACGCAGATCAGATTTACATTAAGCTTACAAGTATGCAAGGCAGCATGCGAAGACCTCCATCCACTAAGCCTAAAGTGATACCTAAAAAACTAGAAATTACATGTCTGGTGCCGTAGGTGCGAAGGCAGCTTCCTCGGGCTTTTGGGTGTCAGAAGCAACAACAGAGGACTTCTAGCTCGTTGTCTCGCTGGCCTTCGACGTCTGTACCTCCTTAGTGGCCTGTTGAGCCCCAGCCTTCTGCAAATCCTACACAAGCACAAGAAAAATCAATAAAAACAAAAGTCAAAAAGAGAACGACAAAAAGATAGAAAAATCACGACGGATACACATATAGATAAGATACTCACCACGGCGCGGCGAGCCTCTGCCAGGGAGTGGGCATCAGCGCGTCCAAATTTGAACCAAAAGTACTTCATAAATTTGAACCAAAAGTACTTCATAAATTTGAACCAAAACTAGCCAGAGCCGCCCGATACAACTCAGCGGCCGAGACACCAGCAACCCGTGCCTCTTCTAAATGATTCTGTAGCAGATCAGCTGCACACTCAATGCCTGGCTCGAAGACTTCTCTGCATCAATCTGCTTCCAAAGGCCCTCATTCGCATCGATCGCTTTCTGCAATCGGGCAACGGCAAGTTCCTCAATGGCCTTCAAGCCAACAACGTCCTTCTCTAGGGCCCCCACCTAGATCTTCAATTCCTCAATAGTCTAACTAGCAATACGAAGGTCAGCCACTTCTATAGCAAGCCATTTCTTTTCATCCTCAACCCTGTCCAGGTCTTTTTGAAGGACCTCAATAGCCTTGTCCTGCTTGATAACTTCTTTGGATGCACGCTCCTCAAGGATTTCTGACATATGATATCCCTAAAAACAACAAACGTTAACAAAAATAGAGAAAACCAAGACTGATAAGGTGAGAATACAAAGCCTACACACTAACCACACAGTTATGCTCATGATTATAACACAGCGGCTTATTGAAATCCACCTTCTTAAAATGACGGCGGGCACGATCTAGCAAAAAGACAAAATATAAGAAAAAGTAAGGCAAAACCAACAGAAAAAAATATATGAAATGCAACCTCCTATCTCACTGTAAAGAGCATGCAGGGTTTCCGCCCACCCACTTAGTGTATTGGCAGAACCTTCGCCTGAAGCAAAGGCAAACAATAGGAACTAAACAACAGCAAGGTCAAAGAAAAATACAAGAGCTAAGCCAATCAAAACTCAATCGCCAGGGGGCGCATGCTCTGATGGACCAGCTCCAAGCTAAAGTGAGGCCTCCAAAGGAGCATGCAACCCCACTCGAGCAAGATCCAAGCTAGCGGGAGCAGGTTTTCCCCAGGAATTGGCATCTCCATTGCCTTGGTCAAATCAGCTAAGAAATGAAAGAACATATTAGAGGAGCTACAAAAACAAGTAAAATACAGAAAGCACTTAAGATAGATTTACCTAGGTGCAAGGTTTCAACAATAAAACCCAACGCTCCATTACCCATAGCATGGGGTGAGGTCGGCACAGCCTCTGGACCTTGGGGCAAAACTGAAGATGACCGCTCATCAAACTTGGCCTTCGTAGAGCGGCCAACTTTGACAGAAGTGGTTTCCTCACTAGCGAAAGCGGAGGCAGAACTAGCACCCACAACATCAGCCTAGGACTCAGACGAGTTGTCACCAAGGATACAGTGCAACGGCTCCACACTGGAGGCTCTTGCCCCTAGAACAACCATCGTTGTCGCCTTAACAGATGAAGCCATTAGGTCTTCGTCCGAGTGAGCAACAGAAGCCTCTGGCTAACCAACATCAACAATGGGATGCGCAACTTCTGACTCATCATGGGCACTCTCTGCCACCTCTTCAGCGGCATCCACGGTGTTCTTCACCATCTTCCTCTTCTTCGCAATAGCCTTCGGAGCATCAGTCTCCTTCCTCTTCTTAGACTTCGCCTGGGCTATAGCAACAGGGGCCGCAACGGACTTAGAGGCCTTCGCCGCCTTATCTTTGATCGACTTCAAAACCTTTTCAGTACCCTACGATCCCCGTACTTCACCTTCATCTCTTCAAATACCTGGTTTAACCGGGGCATGGTACCACAATGAGACAAATATTCCCTTTCAGAAATCTCCCCAAGGATCTTGGAGACGAATTGCTCCACTTCACTAACGAACTCCTCGGTCTCGTCTTCGGCGCGGGTAAGATAAAAACATGTACAGAACTTTCCCTCCACGCTGCCGAAGATAGGGAGTGTAGTAGACCAGGATTTCCAAAATAGAAATCCTGATCCTTTTGCCCCTCTGTGATAGTCCCAGGATACCTCAACTATCACGGGCATCCAATTACAGTCGATTACAGAGTCATATAACATTAGAGTGCACAAATAATTATATTATAATATTTTGGATACAACTAACAATAAATAAAACACCGTTATTCTATCATGGAAGCGAAGCTTGGCGAACCCCCATCCAGAGGCATCCTTGAGTGTAGAACAAAACCAACTACCAATCTCCATATCACTGCAAGTCAAGAAATCTGCACACCGCCAGATGTGTGCAGGCCATGGTCAGCACCGATGAGCTTTAGTGGAAAATAGAAAATAAAGGGATCTGACAATCCTAATAGTTTGGCTGTGGTTTGCATCCTTAGCGCATCTAGAAAGCATCAAAAGTAGTAATAAATTTTCCCAAATCCCAAACCACAATCTCATTCTCACCATCCACTCATCATCATCATAAGTCACTACCCATCATCCCTCAAAACACCCTCAGCCTCTTAGTCTAGTCGACGAGGCAACCTCCGCACGCCCCCCGTCAAATTAGCCTCAAGCCGCACCTTAGCTTCAGGGGGAGAAAAGCAAAGCACAAGAGAAGCTAGTGAGTTGAACCCTGCACACAGGTAACTGGTCATATCCGAGATCGCCGCTATATGTATTGATTTTCCCCACATGAACACCGTCGACGTATCACCGTCGACGATGAACACCGTCACCGTAAACTAGGCAGACTAACACTAGTCCTGTCCACCAGCCGGAGCGAAGATATATAGACTTCACTATATAAGCTAGGGTTGTGTCATCGAGGTAGTACGGAGTAACCTCCACCCTCCTGACACTAATTGCACAGGGCCACAGACCGTATGCCTACTATCTCCCATAGAGACTGATGGTCGCCTGCACTACTTTGGGCAACGGGCCGCACCCATGTAAGCATGTCGTGTGCACGGAAGTAACCTATGATTTATGGCTGCAACCTACTCAGTCCTTAATTTGGCTAGAGTGAGCACCTTCCACCAATCCATGTGCCCTCAGAGCACTAGACTCACCCCACAGAGGTGGTATATCCATTCCCCCAAACTCCTCATCCCAAAGTCCCTCGAGGACGATCAATCCCTCTGGGATTCTGTGTTCCCGCCACAGGAACTACCCTTGGTGCACTCCGTACACCACAGCAACCTCTCGCTCTAGCCAGTATCTCCAAGAATTAGGTCAAGGGCAAGGAAGTATCTCTAGAACTCCTCACATCTCCACCACCCACTCGGGATTCACCGCTCCCATCGCGTATCAAACCACACCTCATGGGGGTGCCTCGTGGCTAAAACCCCATCCACCAAACACATCATCCAAACATCCATCACACATCACATAACAAGGAATATATGTAATTATGATGGAGTAAATGCAAGCAAGCAGACAGACATATATAAGTGCGAGCGCGGAGCTGGGTAATCAGGGTGAAGTGGTTTCAATCAAGACAATCAAGGCTTAGACAATAGCATGCATCACATATTCTAGCAAAGGAATAAATGTAAGGCGCTAGCAGTTCTACTTTGCAATGCCTAATGGGATTCTCTAGGTAAAAGGTGCTGCCATGACACCTACAATGTTGAGGTAGTAGTGGTACAAGTCTCTGTCAGTCGATGTAGTCGATCGATGCGGGCCTACACCTCCAAGGTCAGCTCCACTCCACGGGTCCTCCTCTAGAGCTGACGCACGTCCAACCGATAACCTTATAAACTATGGATTATCACAAAGAGCCAAAAGAACGAAGAAGAACCAAATTCACTAATACATGGCTGCGAACCTATGACTTCGACCTAAGCTTGGTGGGCGCATGGTGGCTCTAGGTCTAGGTTAGGTGCCATGGTGAGACTAGGATCGTCATGGACACATGGTTGATGGGACCCTTATGTTGGCGTCAGGTTCTCAGGGATATAGGTTTGGACTGTCGAAGTTATGTCAGCTAGGTTGGGTAAAAGCAAGGCTATCAAGTGGAGGTCTGCCTATGTCAATGGTTGGGATTAGGTTGGTCCTGGCATCACCACACTCGAGGGTCGAGGTAGGTTGCACGGGTTGCAGGTCGGGACTCTACTCGGTCGTGCTGTAGCCGGGCCATGGTGGTGCACGTGTAGGCTTGGTGGCAGGGCTGCATGTGATCAACTTAGCTCCAACAACGGGACAGCCAAGGCCATAGGTACTCAAATGACGTGACGAGACCGGCAAAAGGGCCTTAGGCCTAGCTCGGCTCAGCTCAAGTTGAGTGAGCGTGGTGCTGCTAGTTGTGGCTACGTGGGCCAAAGGCTCGCTTTGGTTAAGGGTGGCAATGTAGTCCCATTAGTTCGAGTTGGCTATGCAAGTGCATAATGCGGCATCCACGTGTTCGTCGGACGTGTACTCGAGTGGTCGTGGTCCAGCGACCAATCACCTAGAGGTGCTTCCAATGCCGGCTAAGGATTCTTGGCGGGCTCAGCATGGAGGTCGCGGTGGCGTCGCATCTCCGTTAGGACTGTGGGTGTGTGCAAGGCGGTGGATTGGCTGTGGTGGGGAGGCAAAAAGAGGCCTTGGGCCGGCGAGTGTGCATGCGTGATTGTCCAAGCGGCGGCATCGGCAAGGGCCGGTTCGCCGCCGTGCTATTTGTGTGCGCCATGAGCGTCAAGCTGCGGCAGATCATGCGCACACTGAACGACGACATGAATAGGCCGCGGGGGTGTGGCGGTGAGGTGAGGCACAGTGGGCTCGTGCGAACGCAGGCACCATGGCGGCGCGTGTCCGTGGCAGTGGTGCCTCCATAGGTGTTTGGTGAAGGTCTGAAAGGACTTGGCTTGTGCTCCGGCGCGTGGTCGCAACCGTGAGCGGTCCGCAGGGCCGGCCCTGAGGGGCAAGAGGGGCGGCCGCTCTAGGCCCCTAAAGCCAATGGGCCCCTCAAGTATGTACGGTTATATAGATAATTAGTAGCTGGCCCAAAAATAAAACTACCTAAGACTAAACTAGGCCACACGTCCGCACAGAGACAGAATTCATGCAAATTAGAATCTGATCAGTTCACACAGAATTGATGGCACGAGTAGCGACGCCGCTACAATTTTTCTAAATTAATTTATAAATACAAAATCCGTCTATCCATCAGGTTACAGTATTAATGTGAAGACTGATCGTGTAAATGTCGAACTAATAGTTACTAGTATTATAGCGTCGACTGAAAGAACCTTTTTAAAATTAAAATTGTTAAAAATCGTTGGAGATCTAAAATATTTCTCTGTTTTAAGATAGGTTAAATAGTTTGGGGAAGGAATTTTTAGATGAGATCAATATTGATGCCATCGTCAGCGACTTTGCAAGGTAATTTTAAGACAATTTAATGTGTACCGTTTTATGTTTTTAGTATTTTGATATCAAAGGGCCCCGAGTGTTTAGTCTGGCTCCAGGTCACGAAATCCTCAGGACCGGCAGGCGGTGTTGTGCCGGAACTCGCGCGGCGGCGTGCAAGGCATGGCCGCGTGTCACCGCGTGCAGGCGGGCGTGTGGCGCTCATTCGTGTGGCCGCAACCGCTATGGTCGGCAGTGGTGGTGATGCCACGCTGTGTAGCTAGGGCATCCGGGTGTAGGTGCTAGGCCAGGCGAGGGCAACGGCAAGGTAGAGGCTAGGCAGTGCATGTGCTGGTGCGGCATCTCCATGCAGGTCCGTGACGTGCTGACACCTCGCACAACGGCATGCTAGAGCACGGCCACGTAGCACCGCGTGCTGGTGTGCGTGTGTCCGAACGGTGGCCATGGTCGCGGGTGCGACGGCAAGATCTGGGGTCAAGATGGCAATGGGTACCCGAAACCCGAGTACCCGACAGGTTTTACCCGATAAGGAGGCGGGTATGGAAGACATTTTGCACCCACGGGTATATTATTGGACGAATTCTTGTACCCATCGGGTATACGGGTATGGGTGTGGGTGTATACTACCCATACCCGCATACCCGCGGGTAAAAAAACCCGCATAAATAATATCCAACCTCTGCAATTTTAGCCCATATAAGCATATAGCCCATATTTGGCTCATATAAGCATATGTATATTACAGAACTCCCTCAAACCCTAATCCTCATCCTCACGGACCTCACTCCACTCCACCAGCCGTCAGACGACCAGCGGCTGAATCGCGGCGTCGAGGACTCGAGGGCTCGCGCAACCCCACGCGCGCCGTCCGCTCGCCGCCCCTCCGCGGCTCCACCTCTGCCGCTCCTCTCTCCTCTGCCGTTCTCTCCCCAATCCCCACCACGCCGTCTCCGGTCTCCACTGCCCAGTCCCCACCAGCACCCCCAATGAGCACAGCGCCGTCGCCGTCGCCATCTCCGGTAGCCATGGTGGAGAACTCCGGAATAGGACAAGATGATAGCCGGTGATGCTCTTCCTCAACCCTAACCTCGAAATCCATTGTTGCAGTTGCAGTTGTTCTTCTTGATCCTGTTTGCCTTCTGAGTCCTGACCCCGCGCCGTCCCCGAAGGGACGCCGTCCTGCGACCGCCGGATCCGGAGGAGGCGACGAAGAACGGCGCATGTGCACCGCCTACCCCGACGCCTGCCCCGCTCGTCCTGCCACCTCCTGCACAAGCCACTGCACCAGTCGCTGCTGCTAAGCCGAAGCCAAAGGGCGTCCCTGTTGGTCCGGCGGCCAAGAAGGCTGCGGCCAAGAAGGCAGCGGCCAAGAAGGGTGGTCGGCCTCCCCTGTCTCCGACGAGCATAGCTGCAGCTGCTCAGAAAGTGCAAAATCAGCACCTCAAACGCAGCCTTGGGTAAGCAAAGATGACTTTCTCTGCTCAGATATGTGCAAGATTGTGTATTGGTCTAGCAAAGATGATGGCTTTCATTGTGTGAGAGGTCCACAGATGAACCAAAAACTAGTCTGTGTAGCGTGTGATTTTCGTTTTGGGAAGTGAGGTCTTAACCTCACTGTGACATCTGGTGGTTGAAATTATCTTGTGCTAAGTTGTTTCTGGTGCCAGTGTTCTTCGTTCTTTTCTTCCTCCCTGCTGTTGCTTCGATCTCTTGGTCGAGATGGTTTTTGGTGATTTTGGTTGATCAATGACGAGCAGTGATATGTGTTGATCGATTCCTCCAAGTAAACCTGTTCAATTTGGCACGAGCTCATAGATCGATTTGTTTTTCGTTTTTAGGAGGAAAACTGAGTTCTTGCACGAGATGGGGATTTCTGGGAATTTGAGTTGGAATTGGGCGATGATTCTTTCGGGATAGCTCCTCAATCTTGTTGTGATCCCCTCTGCAAGTTTTGGGAGCAAGTCGTTTTAATTTAGTTCGAATTTCCTTGGTTCCTGGTGCCGCTCTCTTCTCTGTTCTTGCGTTCGTCGGTCCTGTATTCCAGTCCCGAGCAAATCAGCACAGCAGCGTGCTTGCCCTTGGTGGGCTGCTCACCGAGCCAGAGTCCAGCAACGAGCGCATCAGCACCAGGCGTGCTTGCATTGTAGGAGTAAGGCTTATTTTATTGTGTCTGGTCCGCGATGATTTGTCACCTGATCTGATCCGTTGTCACTCCTGTGATTCCTAGGTTGGTTTGGCCCTGATCTCGTGGTAGTCCGTAGAAGGCCCACTTTGTTTGTTGTTTTGATTGATGGTGCCAATCATCTGTGCTTACTGTTGTGATGGTTCGATTGGTCTCATGATTATCTGCTTAGTATAAATGTCTGGTCCACGATCCTTGTGGTGGAGTTTGTTAACTGTTCAGAGCATTTGTTTTTCTACTAGGCAGCTTGTTTCGTTTAGATCTATATGTAATTGTTTATGGCTTTATGCTAGTCCTGGATCGATCCATTTTTCAGTTCTGTTTTGATTGATCGGATAGGCTGGTGTCTTGTTGTCTATACATTCTGTTGGCCTTTCGACCCTTGAAGAAATTGTTCGTGTTGTTGTAATTGACTGTGCCGGTCCGCAATTTATGCCTGATTATGCTTGTCCTTAGTTGTTACATTAGGTTGTTTCTAACGTACATAATTTTTATTGGGCACACTATCATTGAAATTTCTGTTGAATGTCAGCTAGTCTGTTATACAGAAATTTCGATCAAAGTGCAGAATTTCTGTTCGTCTCTGTGGCTTTAAGTTCCAATGCAAAGTCACTGGTTCTTGCAATATTTTTTGCAGTGCTGCTGAGTACTCGAGATAGACATGCATATGCAGTTGCATCGATTATGCTTGTCCTTAGTTCGTGCGCTGTGTGGTCGCCGCGGACGTGCGATGTCCTGCGGCCGCGACACAAGCACGGCGGCGCCAAGCGTGTTTTGCGAGTCGCTGGAGAGGGGGGCAGAGGGGATAAGCAGCCGTCGCATCCGTGGCACGTGTCTTACGTGCGGGCGGCTCCGGTGGCGAGGTCTGGGCGGGGCCTTGGTCGGTGCGTGCGCGTGCCCATCGTGTCCATGATGTGGGCGTGGTGTGTGTGCGCGGTGGCACCTTGGCCATGTGGCAGCCGTGGTTGGCAAGGATGGTGTGGCACGGCGGCCGGGCAAGCAAACATGCCAACCAAGGGCCAAAGGGGTGGAGCTTGACCAAGGATGAGCTCACCGGTGCATGGACAAAACACGTTCGCGCGGTAGGTGCCTGCGTGTGTAGATACCCGTGTCCAGTCTCGTGCGTGCGTGCGCTGTGCGGGTGCTCGGCCAAGAGCTCGAATGAGCTAGCGGCGTGCGTGTGCATGCTCACGGGTGTTCGCGAGCAGACGCCGGGACGGGAGCGCGCTACCGCGGTCGTGGCGACCGGCAGCGGTGGTCCGGTGTCTCCGCAGAAGGGCTAAGTAAGCAGTTCGAAGGCCAAACAGGCGGTGCGGGAAGACAGGCAGGGAGGCGCATCGCGGACGTTCGACGATATGCCCCAAAGAACTCGGCTCGTGCTGCTGTGTGCCAGAACAGCGAGCGTCCATGAAGGGCTTTTTGCCTTGGCCTCCAGGAAGCCAGGTGAGGGCAAGGTCGTGGTGTGCAGTGCGGTTCAACGGCAGAGTGTGGACTAGGTATCGTGGACGGCCTCCGAGGGTTCGGTCACGGCCATGGCTAGGCTATGGCGTCCTCGGTGCACTCGGGTTCGTGGTGGCCGCAACAGCACGGCTAGGTCTCGCACAAGCGGCAGTGGGTGGCGTAGGTCACCTATGGTGGTGCCGCGAGGGTCAAGCCGAGGTGCTAGACAGTGCGGTAAGAACATGCTCAAGTCGGTGTCGTCCGAAGCGTGAGTGCCACGGAAGGACACGGTGAGTGCAGGGTATATGTGCTATGTATCTATGGATATCGGTAACACGCGTTCGACAAGGTCCCTGCAGGAAAACATGGCTCGAAGGCCGGACACACGGAGGGGTCATCGGCTTTGGGCCGGCAGCAGGTGGGGTTGGAAAGGTCAGGCCTTTGGTTGTCTCACCGAGGGCTTGCGGACGGCAGGTCACTTGACGCGGGTAGGGCTCGGTGCCGGCAGCGCAGCTACGTTGCCGTGGCCGCACACCAGGGTTCGGTTCAGGGCTTGCCGTAGTCGTAGTAGGGGTTGGTCACGGTGTCCGTGTTGGCTTCGCAGCTCCGGGACGACGGCAACTCTGGAAAGCCACGACCTTGGGCTCGCGACGGGCAGTGGTCAGGGTCACGGGCAAAACCAAAGGGAGGAGCTTGGTTAGGGAGGGGGCTTACCCCTGCTATGTAGCAGCCCAAGGCTCAGGTATTGGCCTCTGCTGCAAACGCTCGTCGAGGCACAGTCGACGGCAACAGCAGCAGTGGCGGCTCCGACGTGGTCGTGGAGCGGCAAGGTGTGGCCTCTTGGTGTAGGTTCGGGGAGGCGATGGAGCTTGATCTCCAGCTCGTCGTGTAGTAGCGAACCGGCGACGGGCAGCTCTGGGGTCGGCGAGGATGACGGCAGGGCAAGGCTGGGGTGTGTCGGTGCAGGGGCTTGGCTTCGCCGGGTCGGGTCTGAGGCCTGGCGCAGCCGCGGCCTGGTGGTGGCGCTCCGGTGGTGCAGCAGGACGGCGAGGCTGGTGCGGTCGGGGTTGTAGCTTCGTTCCCAGGAGAGGGAGGAGCGGTCCGAGGTCAAGGAAGGCGCGTCAGGGTGGTTGGTCAGGCCGTCGTGGTCACGGGTTCAAGTAGGGGCGTTGGCGCGTCGCTGACGAGGTCCAGCGTGACGATGAGGCAGGGCTCCTACGTCGCGACGTCGTGCGGCTCGACGTCGTGACAAGCTTGGGCGGTGAAAGGGCAGGGTCGTGGTGGCGCGGCTCCAGCACAGCGAGGCAGGGACACGTCGGGGTGGCGCTGCCCTCGACGGGAAGCAGCGGTGCTCCGATTCGTGACGAGGAAGAGGGTGGAGGCGAGGGAGCTCATGGCGGCGGCGGATGGGGAACAGGGTGAGGGCGACAGCGGCTGCTCTATTTATAGGCGCTGACGGCTAGGGCTCCAGGGCGCGGACGGCAGGATGCCTCGGCGTCCGTACTCCAATCCACGCGGCGCGTATCGACAGGCGCGGACGCCGAGGGGCACGGATGGGACGTGTCGCGATGGCGGCGGCGCCCTGGCAGCGTCTTCGCTAGGGTTCGGGCGAGGGCGCCGGCTGGCAGGCTAGGCGGGCCACGGCTTGGGCCAGCGGGGGCTATGTTCGCGCGCTGGGCCGGAGTGGGGCGTGATCAGCTGGGCCAGGTGGGCGGCTTGCGCGTGAGATGGGCTAAGGCCGGGGCGGGGTCAGGTTGGGCCGGCGGGGAGGAGGTGTTGGGAGGCTAGGCTGGGCCCGCGCGCGAAGGAAGAGGGGAAAAAGGCCGGTTGTGCTAGTTGAGGCCTATTGGAAGGACGGGGGATTTTCCTATTTCTCCTAAGGTGCTTTTAAACAAAACCATGAGCTAACTAAACCTACAATCAAACCACAAAGTCCAACAAGAACCAACTCAAGGCACTCATTATGCAAATAAATTATATGTGATGCACAAGGTTACAACGTCCTAGTCTTGAAGTTAGACCGAGAAAGGAAGGAATTTGGCTTAGATTTGACCTAGCGAATACATGTTACACACATTGCAGGAAAAATGTTATAAAGTTCGTATTTTTGGGTTGCACAAAAACCCAGGATGTTACAAGGAGCTTCATCCTCACTAAGGTCATTCGTGTCCTATGTTTCCCCAAAAGCCAGAAAATTGGATACCACCATCTCTTCGACAAGGTCACGAACTCCAGAGAAACGGTAGGCCTTGCCGAAGGCCGCGTCACACGCCACCCACTCCGCATCAACCTCCGCAGGAGGCCTCACACGAGTCGAAGGATTCATGTCTCCCATTGTAGAAGCAAAAGGATACTTCTTGATCCTCGGCCCCATCTTGTGAACAACCCTGGGAGTTTTCACATAGAACCAGTAGGGAGGTCAGTCCTTCTCCCACTTATTCTTCTGCGCGAAGGAAATCTCCAAACCTCCATCCTTCGAAGCCCTCTTCGCCATGAAGGCGCAACTGACAAACTGATACTCAACTTCCACGTCGTCAACCTTCGCCTTCTTAGGCTGACGCTGAAGTTCATAATACGCACAAAATGTATCCAAATTCGAGGGAGCGCCATATGTCTCGCAGGCGTAACAAAACTTACTCAGCGTAAGAACGCCGTTGGGAGTAAGATGATGGAGCTGTACCTTAAAAGTCTCAAGAACCAAATGGAGGAAATAGACTAGAGGTATGTGAAGGCCACAAGCAAAAAAAAATCCTTGAAGACAACAGCTTCATCAACCTTCGGCTGAGGCACAGTCTCACCACGCGGAGGACGACCCTTCCCTGCTGGGAAGCAACCCTCATCCTCCAGAGCCTTTATCACATGTTCTGTTGTGAGCGAAGACCCAAAATCCTAAGACTTGGCCATTTGAACCTTCGCCTTCTTAACCGGGGAAATGGGAATTAGGTCTCCGACAGTAGCTTCAATATTCTCTAAATTGTCTTGAGCCTCCGTAGATGCAGACATACACTCTTCGTACCTCTTTGACCAACCCTCAGACCTCATGCCAAGCAAGCGGGAATAAGGACCGCTAAAGCTAGGCCAGCGAAGATCAGAGCTAGTAGGCGAAGCCACTTCTGAAGGCAGCATAGAACTGAAAGGAGCAGCAGTGCAAGAAAAATTCTAAGGCACCAAGACAAGACAGTAGAGCAGCACAGGCAGGGCTTGGAAAGCTATAAGAGAGAAAGCGATGGCTCGGACGGCACTGGGGGGCCTCCCCACCAACCCGCCCTTTATATAGGCCACGGGGGATGCTTCGAATTCCAAACACCAATGGCCATGACTGTTCGCGAGCGCATCGGGCACCAGCCCACCGCAACGAGTCAAACGGCAACACATCGCCCCTCCAATGGTCCGATACTGGCGACCCAGGGGGGAAAGGGGCAAGCCTCCGCCACTCGGTATCAGTGTCATGCTTGAGGCTCATGGCCCGCTTGCATCAGACTGCACCCTCAAGGGGGGAACTGTTGGAACACCAATACACGAGTAGCGGAGGCTAGTCCAAACATAAGCTAAATACCATTGGAACATTTGTGTAAGCGTTTTGCAGGGATGCTAGACGAAGCCTTTGTGTGGGGCCTGCGATGGAGTGAAGACCCTAGCGATTCAAGCAGAGGTCGCGCACGTTTCGGGAAGAAACCCAGGAGGCCTCCGCCAGCAGCAAGAAGGCCTCCGCCACTGTCCATCGGTATGATGGAGGCCCGAGCACGACCCTGAAGATGTCTAGAGGATTCCACAGGCGAAGACTCAGGAGCGAAGGCGGAGGCTCCGGCGGCTCGGGTGGAGGCTATGCTATCTTCACCCGAGAGAAAGGGGCCCTCACAGCACCGCGGCCCAAGATTGGAAACGGGCCTCCCATGGGCCTGAGGCTAAAGCCCAAGAAGCAAAGGCAGTGCAGGTGGACAAGACCCAGGATGCCCCTGAAGATTTGTACTGGTGTTAGAATATTCTAGGAATGTACCTTAGCTGTCAAAGGGCAAATTTGTGCATGAAGTAGTAGCAAACAGTGCCCTATAAAAGGGAAAGCCGGATGCTATGTAAAGGTGTGGGTGAACACATTAATGAAACCCTAATTGAGCTTGGGCCCACCTTTTATTTCACATACCTTCGCCCAGAGCACCCGGCTGGGCGAAGGCCTTCCATATCCTACCTGTTGGAAACCCCCAGTTTTCCAACAATGACTTTGAGATTTTAACGGCTCTGTATGCTGACTTTATGGGCAACAAGAGACCAAAACTTGGTGGTTCTGTGATAGGGCGTGCTTTGGTTCACAGGAAGAAGCAGGCTGGCCATGATAGGCTTATGGAGGATTACTTTCTGGACGAACCCACCTTTGGCCCAGCTACTTTCAGGCAGCGGTACAGAATGTCAAGGGATCTGTTCTTGCGCATTGCAAATGCTGTGGAAGCTCATTGTCCATACTTTGTGCAGAGAAGAAATGCAAGTGGACAGCTTGGTCATAGTGCTTTGAAGAAGGTTGCTGCATCAGTGTGTATGCTAGCATATGGTCGTCCGGCTGATTTCCTTGATGATTGGATTCATATTGCTGAGAGCACTGTCATTAAGAGCTTGAAGAAGTTTGTCAAGTCTGTGGTTGAGATCTTCGGAGAGAGATATTTGCGAGCACCCAATGCAGAGGATACTGCAAGACTTATGGAGATGAGTGCATCAAACCCTCAATGTAACAAGCAAGCTCACTTTGCCCAGCGTCAAGAAGCATGTAGAAAGGACGTTGAATTGCATTTGGGGTGTTGCAATCTTGGTTCGCGATTGTTCGTGGACCTGCTAGATTCTGGGACCAAAAGACTTTGTGGCACATAATGACCGCATCTGTGATCATGCACAACATGATAATTGAGGATGAGCGAGGACAACAGGATGACTTCAATTATGACACTGAGTTCACATATGTTCCACCTGTGCAGTCTCAGAGGGATAATGACCGAATCAACAAATTTCTAGAAGTGAATTAGAAGATTGAGGAAAGTGAGGGGCATAACCAACTTTGGGATGCCTTAATAGAGCATTTGTGGCAGTTGCATGGCAATGATTGATTCATGTCATCTATCTACTATTACCTGTTTCTGTGTTACTGTCTTCAAGTTAGGAGTTTAGTAGTAGTACATCTTTTGACTACAGTTTGTGAAAGGTTACTGAACCTTGCACTTAGCTCTGTGTAACTTGTCAGGCTTCATAGTGCAGCTGATTCTAGTAAACACTGCTGGAGACGCGCTCTTTGCCTAGTGCCTAGGGTACTCGGCAAACGCCCTATTGCACTCGGCAAAGGCTTTGCCGAGTGCCACACTCGGCAAAGAGCAAACGACAAAGCCGCATCCGGCGAAGGGTTCTTTGCCGAGTGCCGTTTGTCGGGCACTCGGCAAAGAAAATTGCCTGTCAGCCGTTGACGGCGTCTTTGCCGAGTGCCGGGTCAGGAAGGCACTCGGCAAAGCTTTTCCTTTTTTTTTTGAAAAATCCTTTGCCGAGTGCCTTCCTGACCCGGCACTCGGCAAAGAAATTTTTTTTTTGAAAAATCCTTTGCCGAGTGCCTTCCTGACCCGGTACTCGGCAAAGAAAAAAATGTTTTTTTTGAAAAATTCTTTGCCGAGTGCCCAGCTGAGACGGCACTCGGCAAAGAAAAAATATTTTTTTTGGAAAATTCTTTGCCGAGTGCCAGAGCCCTGGCACTCGGCAAAGCTGTGAACACACATAGTAGTGTACACAACTTTGCCGAGTGCCAGGGTACTGGCACTCGGCAAAGAGACCTGGTAGTGCATTTTTTGGCAGCTTTGCCGAGTGCCAGGGCAAAAGGCACTCGGCAAAGGCTATTTGCCGAGTGTTACACTCGGCAAAGTGACCAAAATTTTTTGTTTTTTTTTGTTTTTGCTTTCGATCACTGCAAACACAACATATGACATATATATCACATCCATCACATATATACCACATCCAGCACCTTATATGTCACAATCCATCACACATACCACATGAATCACATCCGTTCACCACATGTCACAGTAATTCCATCCATTATTCGACAGGATTCCACATCATTCAACAAGT
Organism: Miscanthus floridulus; assembly: GCF_019320115.1. NCBI lineage: Eukaryota > Viridiplantae > Streptophyta > Magnoliopsida > Poales > Poaceae > Miscanthus > Miscanthus floridulus. Next base: position 24,937,800 of record NC_089588.1, on the reverse strand, counting down.
AGTTCAAATCCATCACCACATGTCACAATAACACATGCATGACAACAACATTGTCTCGGACAGAAATCCATTGCGAAGAGAACAAGACATGAAACTACAAGCGCTACTCACTGAAGCGGCCCTTGATGTGGCCATCCTGCTGACGACGGGGAAGGAAACATCTGCTCATTCAGAGTGCCCTGAGCTGGGTTGTTCGAATCCACCGACTGAGGCTGCACACAGGAGAAGAGATTGCATGAGACAAGATTAGTTGAATAGCGATTGTAGCAATTCCTTGCATGTGTGACATTACTCACTAGAGTAGCGGAGTGAGGAGGCTGAGGTGGACCCATTAACCCAGGAGGCATAGCAGTACCCGTCGTAGTTTGCATCCAGGCAATAATGTCCGCCAACCTTTTCTCCTGGGCAAGTTTGTCGGCCTCCCGCGCGGCCCGCTCAGCCGCCAACCCTAGCTCCAGCTCCTGGGCCCTCCTGTTTGCTTCTTCCACCTGGGCCTACAAATTGTTGCAAAGCTAATGTTACAATAATGCAAAGGAAATAGAGTTGTGTAAAGATCAATGTACGACGAGTAAAACATGAATAACCTGGAGTGTGTTGACCCAGTGCTGTGAAATGCTCGGCCGTGAGCGTATCGCCGGGAGTGAGGAGGCGATCATGCTCTGTGCTCGGATCTGGGAGAGAGTGGGAGTGGAGGCCATGTCGATCACGCTGTCGCCAATCCAGTAGCTGCCATGCTTCTTGCCTTGTCCAATCCTCATGACGGTGTTTGCATCAATGTTGTCGGTCCGTGGATCATACTCCGGCCCATGGATCGACCTTGCCACCGCCGTGTACTCCGTGATTTTCTCGTAGGCGCTTGAGTTTGTGTACGCCTCGGCTGGGTCGTCCGGGTTGAAGGAGACGTCGGACGATGCCTTGCCCTTGTGTGCCATGGCAAATGCAGCGAAGTTGGAGCATTCTTGGCCTTGATGTGCCGCCGACTGCAAGAACGAAAACAAGATGATTAGAATTCTTTGCAGAGTTCAACGAAAGCAAGAAGAATAGAAACATGACCATGTACCCATGCTCGGGAGTATCCGGAGAGGTTACAGTTGCCTTGATGGTGTGATACACCTGGCATGAACAAACGCCGCTGCCGGGCAGCCGCGTGCTGAGCGGCCCACTCCGCCCTTAACCACCTGTCCACCATCTTTGCCCAAGCCACGGGGCACCTGTTGCACCACCAAGGAATCACCTACACGTCATCAAGTAGTTGACATATTAGAAAAACAAGTGATTCGTACTTAATCTTAAAAGGAACCAATTTTAATGTTCTTTAGCTACCTCAAGGAACTGGGGTTTGGTCAGCATTAAGTCTTGTTCTCGGATGTCCTTCTTGGTGACCTTCTGTCCGAGCTTCGTCCCAGAGTAATCTATGATGGCCTGGAGTCGCGCCTCATGATGGACGTCGACGACGTGTTTCCTGCAAGCTCACTTAGCCACTGCCTTAGCCGTGCCCTCGAATCCATCATCAAGTTTGAAGTACTCCTGCATATACAGACACGATGTATGCATTAGTTATTTCAAGTAGAGTCCAATGAATGCGTTGTATTGAGCCATGTAGTGCGAGGAAGACTTACCCAGAACTCCCGAATGACGAGCGCAGCCACGATGCCTGCTTCCACATGGGGGGCGGACTCGTAGTGGGCAAACATGAAGGCAGGCTCGAGGTTCTCGGCATGCATGACCATGCCAGGGAAGTGGGTCCTGCACAGGAGACCTAGGATGCCATTGACATGGTGGGAGGTAGTGTTCCCCGACACAATCTCCCACCCCCTGCAGAAGTGATTAAGAAAACATATTAGTCTCTATTTCGATATCGAACATAGCATATGAAGTAAAAGTGATAACATGCAAAGGCATTTACCTTAGCCCCTCTAGGCGAATCACTGGGCGTAGACGAGTATGCGGTCGGTCAGGGAGGGTGGAGGGTCCTCGCAAGTAGACACCTGATGAACTAGAGGAAGCGGTAGCTCCCATCCTGCCCCCGTCCTTGTCCTCATCCTCGTCCACCTCCTCCTAGACCAGCGTGTCCTCCTCCTCGCCCGCCTCCTACTGCACCTGCTCCTCCTCCTCCTCCTCCTCCTCCTCCTGCTGCTGCTGCTAGACCGTGGGCATGGTCCTCCTGTTCATCCTGGTCATGGTCGTCGTGCTCCTCTGCCTCGTCGAAGACGTCCCCTGCTCCTCCTCGCCCCCTCCGCTGGAGGCTCCTACACTGAAGGCTCCATGGTAGAACGAGCTCAGGTTCCTCTACCGACCGCCTGGCATTTTTGTTCAGTCACCTGCAATTAAAAAGGAGAAAGAAGTAATTAGAAATAGATGCAAAATAAACAAAACAAAACAAAATTACAAAATTACAAAGTATTACATGTATGTTACAAATAATCTTCATGATCGGGATTAGCTGGATCATAAGTCTCATCATCACTATCAACCATGTCAAAATAATCAACACTATCCGATGGAGGAATGTTGTCTTCATTGTCATTGCCTACACGTAATCGCTCAAGCATTCGTAAGTCCTTTGCATTTCGCACTTCATCTCCATCGTCATCATCATCAACCATTACATTGTCTACATCCATTCCTATCTCGCCGGTTAAGTCTATCTCAAACCTCCCTTGTAGCCCATCTTCTTGATAGAACTCTCTGTCATACATGCTTGGGTTGAAGTTGTAATCTTCATCGTTTGGGACAGATAGTCAGCCATGTGGCGAGACCTTGTGCACAACAAACCAACCACTAAGATCCGGTCTAGTCTTGCAAGCATATGACGTATAATAAACCTGTGTGGCCTGTTGCGCCACAATGTACACATCGTCTCTTGGATAGACGGAATCCTATCGAATTTCCACTAGACCAAGATAAGGGGTCTTCCTCGTTACTCCCGGATCAAACCAATGGCATCTGAATACGACAGGATAAAGATTTGTGCTACCACAGAATGAAAGTTCGTATATTTCTTCAATTCTCCCATAATAGTCTACGCCATCAGTGCCGGGCGTAAAAACCCTGCTATTTGTGGTTCTTCGATTGGGCCACCTCCGCTCGTAGCTTCCTGTGTGAAATCGATATCCATTCACGTCGTAGGCGTCCGATGACTTGACCCGTTGGTCACAGCCGTTGGCAACCTGTCTCAACTCGGCACTGATAGATGCATCGGTTCGGGCCTGCAAGCTCAAGCAGGATACATCGTTATATTAATCGGACGTACGAGCAACAACAAATCGGGGCTAAATTGGATGGTACCTTGGTTTTGAACCAGGAAATAAAATCGGGGCTCCCTTGTCCCGCACCCTTGGAAAGAAGGGTATCACATTCCGGTGGGGTTGGTTCCCTTGAATGGGGCCAGTATTCATGAATGAATTCCCTATAACGACAAACAAGGGGGTTGGATGTAGAATAGTGCGGGATTATTGAAACAAGTCCGTTGAGAACTTATGCAATATATGGGTCCACCTCTTCAAGGTTGGTCAGCACATATAACATGATTTTGTGCCACTCCACATTTGTTAAGGGCTTATTGGTCGATGCACCTGCTCTTCCAAGTTGCCCTCGGAAAAGGCTGAGGCTTGAGGCATTTTCGTCAGCATTGTAACAAGGAGGTGGATTATGCACACTTGGAAGGTTGTTAGAATAATACAATGTTGTGAAGTTTGACACCTCCTCCATAGTGAATGCACTTGTAATGGAAGCCTCAATTTTGCCTTTGTTTTTACACTTTTTCTGAAGTGTCTTTAGGCATCTCTCGATTGGATAGCACCAACGGGCCTGCACGGGCCCCCCATTCGTGCCTCATACGGGAGGTGCAATATCAGATACTGCATCGGGTGTCCAGGAATTATCAATGACAAGAATACGTTCTGACGTTCAAATGCGACACCGGGGGGGGGGAGATTGAGGGGGATGATGAACACGGGCCAACATGTGTAGGGGCAGCCATCAAACCATAAGGATTGAACCCATCTGTTGCTAGCGTAACACGTACGTTATGAGGCTCTGATGCTTTCTCATGATGAATGCCATCAAAGTGGTTCCATGCTTCACCATCGAACAGATGTACCATCTTGTCAGGATTGTATCGTGTGCCCTATTTGTGCCATGTCATCTACTTAGCGGATTCCTCGCTCATGTATAGCCGTTGGATCCTCGGCACGAACGGGAGGTACCATAAGATTTTCATCAGGACGGTAAGCTGCTTCTTGTGGCCATCCCCAGAGTCTACCTCCAGGTACCTGGAGGATTTGCACTTCGGACAGTACTTTTCATGCTCATGTTCTTTCCTAAAGAGGACACACCCATTCGGACAAGCATGTATCTGCTCGTAAGGCATCTTGAGTCCATCAAGGAGTTTCCGGCACTCGTACAGGCTCTTTGGCAGAACGTGGCCCTCCGAAAGCATGCTAGCAATCAAGGCCAACATACCATCGAAGTGTTGTCGACCCATGTTGATCTCGACCTTGAACCCCATCATGCGTCCAATGGCATCGAGTTGACAAACCATTGTCCGATCATGAAGGGGTTTCTGTGCCGAAGACATCATGTCATAGAACGCCTTTGCGGATGCCTCTGTCTCCTCCGCATGTCCATCAGGGATCTATGCTTGTTGATAGTCATCCAACATGTCTGCAACCCCGCCATCATCATCAACATGCTCGAGGCGTGGTCTCACCACTTCTTCTCTCATCCGATGGGCTTCACCGTGGTGGATCCACCGGGTATAGTCCGGCATAAAGCCATGCTTCTGAAGATGTATACCCATGTTGTCCTTCTTTTGCCATTTTCTGTTTGCACACATGCTGTAGGGACACTTCATTAGATGCGCTCTATTCGCACCCCTGCCGAATGCACGGTCCAAGAAAGCCTCGGTCTTCTGCCCCCATTCAGTGCTGAAATCACTCTGACTTCTGTATCCCGTGTACATCCACTCATGGTCATCCATCCTCTAAAATAGATATCAACGAGTAACGTAACCATCAACTGCATCTACATGGTGTTCCTACTATCTAATAGGTGAGGATAGGTCCTAATCCCACCCGCGGATGCGTAGACGAGGTTAGTTTTCATGGTCTACTCTGAGCCGGGATAGAATTTCGGCAGCACCTCCCCACTATTCTCCAGATACATGTCCGGGCAGGGAGAGTGTGTATCCGGAGAACAACACGGAGGTGATGCCAAAACTCTGTCACGGATTGGAGCAGACCTTGGAAACTAACCTCGTCTACGCATCCGTGGGCTATCCAGAAAATGTGGACAATCCGAAACAGATACGGTTATACATATGCAAAGATCTGCATACTTCCAACCGTATCTCTTTCGGATGGGAGACGCCTAACTGGGTTACACCGATCTACGACAACGATAAGGAAGAGAGGTTATTTATATCTAGGGTGGTGGTGGAGTCAGGCTAGCGGGGCAGTGGCGAGTTGGTGCAGTGGCGAGGCGAGGTTGTGCAGGTAGGACCGTAGCACCGACAAAGACGATCGGGGTCGCCTAGGTACTATGGGTCCCCTCCGACAGGTCCTACTCTGCAAAACAAGAAACACAACACTATAAGTTGAAAATTTCGGCAGAACCTCCCCTGAACAGGGAGGTTTCCAAAACCTGCAAAAAATAACGGCACGAAGGCCGACATTCACACGGGCACGAAGGCCGACATTCACGTCATTCACAACGGCACGAAGGCCGACATTCATGGCACGAAGGCCGACATTCACAAAGGGACGGTGCATATACCTTGGGCAGTGGCGGGAAGTGCACGCGCAGAAGAAGACGCCGAGAACTCCTCCTCCTCCTTCTCTTCCCCTTCCTCCTCTCCTTCTTCCCCTTCTTCTCTTCTTTTCCTCTTCTTCTCCTTCTCTTCCCCTTCCTCCTTCTCCTCTTCTCCTTCCTCCTACTTCACCTCTGCCTCCTCCCCTCCAAGAACTGACAGCGAGGGGGGGGGGGCTGGGCGCGGCCCCCACGGGGAGGGGAGGTGAAGGCGGCCCTCCCTCTCCTTCTCCGGTGGCAGTGGGCCGCCGGCATTCAGCGGCGCCGGTGGGGGCGCGGGTGGGGCGCGGAGGGGAGGGGAGGGGAGGAGAGGCGGGCGCGTGGGTGGGGCAGGTAGGCCGGAGCAGCGAGGCCGGTGGCGGGGCGGCGGGGCTGGGGGCGGGCGCGGGCGGCAGTGCTGGGGGAGCAGGGTGGGGACGCGGCGCGGGGATGGGGGCGCGGGGCTCGCCGGCGGGGGCGGGGCTCACCGGTGGGGGGGGGGGGGGGCGGCCGGGCGGCGGCGGCGGCGGCGGGTCACAGAGACTGGTGCGGGGTGTGTGTGTGGCCGATGGGGCTTCGCGGTGGGCCGGCCGTATACATTTCCTTTCCTTTACCGAGTGCCCGCGAACCGGCACTCGGCAAAGGATTTTTAATTTTTTTTCAAATATCTTTGCCGAGTGCCGTAGATATGGCGCTCGGCAAAGAGTTTTCTTTTTTTTTAAAAAGAAACAACCATACTTAAAAGAAAAAAAAACCTTACCTCTTTGCCGAGTGCCGCAGATCTGGCACTCGGCAAAGCTCAGATTAAAAAAAATCCGAAATCGTCCGCGTTTTTTTTTAAAAAACTTTCACCTTTGCCGAGTGCCCCCCTTTAGGCACTCGGCAAAGAGTCTTTGCCGAGTGCCAGAGTTGGGCACTCGGCAAAGCATATTTTTTTTTTGTTTTTGCCTCCAAACTTTTTCTTCAGCCCTTACACATTAAGTTGAAGTACATCCTCAAATTTGGCACATTTCTCGATCTTTTTGCTATATATCCTTAATTTATTTCATTTAATTGCATTTTTCTGGGAAATGTAAGTTTGAACTGCAGGTGCATCGAATCATGGAATTCGACGAGTGGAAAAATGATATTCGCTTACTTATTGTATTTTGAGGCCGTTTCCAGGAGCACGCCCGAAGTTTCAAACATCTCATGCACGAAACATAGCCACAAAATTGCGGGTGAAGTGTTTTTTAATTATATAAAATGCAAACGAAGTTCGAAAATCATGAAACTTGGTGACGCGTCTTTACATCACATGTGGAGGCTATGGTAAAAATTTGAGAACATTTCGCGCATGTTGTCACGTAGGATGGTCAGAAACCTAGACATATCTCGTGTGATCACAGGTGATCACATGTGAGATGTCTAGGTTTCTGACCATCCTACGTGACAACGTGCGCGAAATGTTCTCAAATTTGATCACACGTGAGATGTCTAGGTTTCTGACCATCCTACGTGACAACGTGCGCGAAATGTTCTCAAATTTTTACCATAGCCTCCACATGTGATGTAAAGACGCGTCACCAAGTTTCATGATTTTCGAACTTCGTTTGCATTTTATATAATTAAAAAACACTTCACCGGCAATTTTGTCGCTATGTTTCGTGCGTGAGATGTTTGAAACTTCGGGCGTGCTCCTGGAAACGGCCTCAAAATACAATAAGTAACGCGAATATCATTTTTCCACTCGTCGAATTCTATGATTCGATGCACTTGCAGTTCAAACTTACATTTCCCGGAAAAATGCAATTAAATGAAATAAATTAAGGATATATAGCAAAAAGATCGAGAAATGTGCCAAATTTGAGGATGTACTTCAACTTAATGTGTAAGGGTTGAAGAAAAAGTTTGGAGGCAAAAAAAAACTTTGCCGAGTGCCTAACTCTGGCACTCGGCAAAGACTCTTTGCCGAGTGCCTAACGGGGGTACTCGGTGAAAGCTGACGGCAAGTACCCCCGTCAGCTCTTTGCCGAGGGCCGTCCTTTGCCGAGTGCCTGGCACTCGGCAAAAAGGCTCTTTGCCGAGCGCTGGTCTTCGCCGAGTGCCGAGCACTCGGCAAAGAGAGCTTTGCCGAGTGCCGGTCTTCGCCGAGTGTCTGGCGCTCGGCAAAGAGCTCTTTGCCGAGTGCCCGACATTTAGCACTCGGCAAAGCCGGCGACACTCGGCAAAGCCAGGCTTTCCCGTAGTGAAAGAATGGCATGCACACTCTTTTAGCTTGTAAATGAATAAGTGGAACTCTTGAATTTAGACTTCCCGTCCACATACTCCTCTGTCCTTTTGTGTTTAACATTTTGCATGTGAGCATGTTTGCGTGATCTGTCCGGTAGCTATGATTTCACAGTGACAAAGTTTCAATTCTGTACAATTTTTAAACGAAGTCTTAACGGTAGCTAGCATTCGAGATATTTTAATCTCAATCTGAAATTTTGAATTTAAATTTCAAAATTGTTAATTTGAATCATGTGCGATAGACATAAAAAATATGAATTATTATGATTTACAAATCTCATCCATGCATTTTGATCCAACGGTTAAATGCTAAGTTAGGGTTGATAGGGCCAAAGCAGGCTGAATCTGCAACATGGGCCAAAATCACATATTAGGGATGAGATATTGGGGAACTGCAAAAACATCTCTCCCAATAATCCAAAAAGTAATATAGGGCTACCCCAATACCAGCTTATTGGGGGGAGTTGTATTCGGGGCCTGCTGGAGATGCTCTCTCAGGTTGGAAGAGAGGAAGATGCCAACACGTCAGCATTGCTGCGTCCCTGGGCCAACTGAATGTTGCACCATAGAGCTATGACAAGGTGAAACTTGAAATAAGCAGTCAATCTGCTTTTAACTCAATGTTTCTATTCATTTTTCAAGTTTTTACATCTTGAGGGTCCCACATTTTCAATTCTATTGAACTACTCTGTTTTAAAAAAAGTGTAATACAAGCTTTTATCTTGAGACAAATCATCCTAGGTTGACCATGTATGTATAAAAATACCAATATTTATGATACAAATAAGTATCCTATGTGAATAGAACTGCTTTTATTTATTAGATGTAGGTGGTAGATCCAATCCTACAAAACAATGAATCTATGCATCAAGCCAGTCTCGTCTCATGCAGTATATGCCATAATTGAAAATTTTCAAACAGACCGATCAATGAGAGACCCCCACTGATGTCAACACGCCAAACATGATCATGTAGGACATCTGCCACCGTGCGCTGTCTGCGAGTGCGGGATGGTACTGTAGCAACCAACGCTAGTGCCAACTCCTCCGAACAACAAGACATGAGCGACTTATCCTCCCAAAATAGAGTATTTCTTCCATTGCCCACCTTAGATTCCATTGCAATGTTGAAGAGAGTTGCGACCACTACCGGAATCCTTAAATTTGCCAAGTGTTTTTATGTTTGCCGAGTGTATTTTCTTGGGCACTCGGCAAACAAGTTCTTTGCTAAGTGCTGCGTTAAAAACACTCGGCAAAAAAAAACACTCGGCAAAGAGGAGATTTGCCGAGTGTAAAAAAAATACTCGGCAAAGACGTGGTTTGCCGAGTGTTTTCTTTTTTGCACTCGGCAAAGAATTAAATCTTTTTTCTGGGAAAGAAAGAGAAGAAAAAAAATGAAAAAAAACTTTGCCGAGTGCCCAGATCTAGGACACTCGGCAAAGAAGTAAAATCTTTTTTTCTGAGAAAGAAGAAGAAGAAAAAAAATAAAAAAACTTTGCCGAGTGCTCAGATCTAGGACACTCGGCAAAGAAGTAAAATATTTTTTCTACCGCACCGCCCTGCCTCCCTCCTCCTTTCCCGCACCTCCCTCCTAAAATATTTTTTCCCGGCCGCACCGCCCTGCCTCCCTTCTCCTTTCCCTTTCCCGCACCCGCCCCGCCCCGCCCCGCAAGCTCCTCCCCCACCGAGCTGCCTCGCACCGCCACCAAGCTCGCCACGCCACCACTCCCGAGCCCGTCCTACTCCCTCCTCCCCCAAGCTCCTCCCCCATCGGTGGCCGTGTCGCTCCTCCCTTGAGCTGCTCCACGGGCGGAGGTGATCCCCCGGCGGCCAGAGCACCCTTCTCCCCCGACGTGCTCCATCGGCGCTCGCTCCCCCCCCCCCCCCCCCCCCGAGCTGCTCCAACGGCGGCCGGCGCGCCCTCCTCCCCCATCTCCTTCTCCGATGACCGTGGTGGCCGAATCTGCCGCTGGTGGGCGGATCCACGACCGTGGTGGCCGGATCCGCGCCCATGGTGGCCGGATTCGCTAGTGGTGAGGCCTAAGCTGAGCAGGCAGGCTCGACGGTCCCTCTCCATCTCTGCTCTCCATGCGGGCGCGGCCTCGATGGCGGCGGATCTAGTGGCGCAGGTGCGGGCGAGGCCTCGGCGGCGGCGGATCCAGCGGGCGCCCCTCCCCTCCCCCTTCTTCTTCCCCGGTGGCTTTGGTGGTGGTGGGGGGGGGGGTGGCGGCATGGTGGTGCTGCCGGCGACTTGTTTTTTGTTTTATTTTTTTTCCAAAAAATGTTTGCCGAGTGTTTTTTTTTGGACTCGGCATAGTCTTTGCCGAGTGCCCGACGATTGACACTCGGCAAAGCAGTATTTGCCGATAAACGGTTTGCCGAGTGTCGTTCAGTTTGCCAAGTGTTTTTGGGGCTTTGCCGAGTGCCCGCTCTTGTATCCGGTAGTGTCGTTTGCCGACAAGCAACCAGATGATGAGAAGAAACTGGAGCAGATTAACTAATCTTGAAACTGCTTCCTTACGGTGATGGGTTTGATCACTATGTGATCTCTATACGTTCCTTTTGCCTCCTATTCACCAACACATCATATGCACATGTCTACATCCAAACTTTAAAATCTTTCGCACAGACATAATTTTTCATAACTTAAAAATCATAGGTGTAATCTTCATCCTAATCATTCACTTCTTTTTGTCTACATGGCGGTAGTGTAGTGGAACGTATGAGCTAGATCAAGATGGAAGAACAATAACATAGGTGGTTGTGTATATATATTGCATAATTCCATATTGTGCTTGATGGAGACAGAAGACAACCTCACATGCATTGCCGTGCCACTTGACGTGGCTCGAAAATATATAGAGTGTTAGGGACCACACCATCATGCCCACCCATGTGCTTTCTGTGTTCTAGTTCTGGCTTCACCTTTGTGCTTTGAAACTCTAATAAAATAACAGGCCAATCATGGAAATATATAGGGGTATAGGTTTCAGGAACCACCTATTTTAGATTAGGTGAGACATCATTGGTTCATCTCATTACCGTAATTATGTAATAATATCTTTTTGTGAGGAAGGAGATGGTGTACAGTCAACCACTTTAGGGGGTGTTTGGTTCTTTAGTCGCTCCTAAAATTCATGTCACATCGAATGTTTAGATACTAACAAGGAGCATTAAATATAGATTAATTACAAAATCAATTACATGGAGGCTAATTTTCGAGACAAATTTTTTAAGTCTAATTAATCTGTCATTAGCATATGTTTACTGTAGCACCACGTTGTCAAATCATGGACTAATTAGGCTTAAAAGATTCGTCTCGTAAATTAGTCACAAGTTATGCAATTAGTTTCGTAATTAATCTATATTTAATACTCCATGCATGTGTCTATACATTTGATGTGACAGAAATTTTAGTAGTTACTGCAGGAACCAAACAACCCCTTATTTCACAAAATAAAAAATTTTGGTGTGAGATGATAACCGATCACCCATTTCTCAAACAAAACAAACCATATACATCACGAGTGGCTATTGCAGGTTACACCGGTATGGTTCTTGGCACCACATGGTGTTGTCCTAGAGATACTCTGCACGCATGGGGTGCAGGAGCAATATGTTGGGCAATCTGGAAGAACGGGAATAAAGCCTGTTTTGAGAAAAAGATGATTAAAAATCATTTTGAGATTATTTGCCATGCTAGTGCCCTTATGCAGTAATGGATAGGTTTGTATATGCAGAAATGGACAAGGAACAGCTTGTTGAGGGGGTTTCTACCATGCTTCGTGCGGCGAAGATGATAATAGCCTCACACAGCATGGTGGACAAACTGAAAGGAGGCAACTGAAGAATGGTGAGCCACTGCAACATGTCTCTTAATTAAAGGCGTTTTGATAAAGATATTTTGATAAAATTACCTTAATTTCTTTTTTCTTAAAGGCATTCTTACGAAAAGTCCTTTGAAACCACTTTTATGGAGGCAAATATAAAAACCTTTAGTTACCTGTAGCATATTGGAGGCACTTTTCAAAACGCCATTAATTACTTGTAGCATTCGAGACGTTCTTCAAAACACCTTCGTAGTCCTGAGACATATGCACAAAACACCGACCATTTGGGCCAGCACATTTTTTCCCCATCCTCTTCCACCGTTCGTTGCCCAACTGGGCCTGTGATCCAGCGCGAGGTCTGTTCATTGAGATGCTACCCGCAACCTTGGTGCTCACATTTTTTTCTAGAATTTTTTAAGAAATTTAAGGTAACGCCTTCCAATCTTTTCTTTACGCTTATGGTGTGAGCCTGAAGTGTGCGGATTGTGACGAGGAAAAAAACACTGTGCCTCGAACCTTCCGACCCCCAGGCCCCAGCTGCCCACTGCTCCACACGAAAGGAACCGAGAAAAAAAAAATCCCCACCCCAGCTCCACCGCTCGGCCGGCTCCGTACGCCGCCGCCGCTGCCGACCCCTCTCCCCGCCCCCACCGTCCTCCTGCTCCGCTTCCACTCCCCTCTCCCCGTTGTCCCATCCACGTATGGCGGCTAGACCTCCCCAATGAGCTGCGCATGTCGCGGCCGCCTGGGGCACTGCTCAGCGCCGTCCGCCCCTCATCCGCCTCCCCCTGAGGTCGCGACGCCGCCAGCGCCACCGGGCCGCCGCTCCGCCGTCGCCGCCTCGGATTCGGTGTCGAGCCAGCATAGGAACTCTGCCGTGGCCAAACCCTAGAGGCGCAGCCCTGCTGCCGGTGCGCGCGACGCCTCCGCCAACAGCAAGGTACCGGCGTCTCTCCCTTGCTCGGACCTTCGTCTCTGCGTCCTCAGGTAGCCCTCACCTCCTGTTCCTCGCCCGCAGCATCGAGGCCAATCCTCCAGGCGCATTGCTTCCTCCGTGCTCTGCCTAGGCCCACCATCAAGACACTGCCAAGCAGCAGCTGCAGGTCACCACCTTCTGCAATGTCGTGAGTCCGTGACGCCCACTAGGTGTTCGAAGAAATGCCGATGGGTATGCAAAGGTCGATTTCGTCTTCGCTCATGCTTTGCTTGACCTGGATGTGTGCTCATCTGTCTCTTCTGCTTCTTCCTTCTTCCTCTTCTTACCACTTCTCAGGATGGTGCTTTTGGGATTCCGTGCGCCTAGGGTATGCTTACTGCTAATGGCACCAGTTAATTAACTAATCCTTTTGTTCCCCTATGATGTTAGCTGCTGTTGGCCATTGCGTTTTTACATATTGCCTTTTTATGCAGCTGATATGCCCCTAAGCACGCAATAAAAAAGGCAGCTGTATCTTTTGGATGAAGAGGTATGCATTCATGTTCTAAGTTTATCTACCACAAAAGATTTAAAATCCGCTTACGTATGGTCTCATTACACAAAATGTTCATAACAGCGAGTGTGCTGATATATTAATTTGTTATTATTACATATGTTCTCATCAAGTCCAGGAAAAAAATTGCCACCAAGTCTACTATTGTATTGCTTTGGTAAATAGTCTGGGGTCACCTACATGAACCACACAGACCTCAAATGCGTGGCATAAAAAAGGATGGATGATAAAGATTTTTGTTCTTCTTCAATTAGATACCAGAAAGCTAGGTTCCTCCCCATCCGTTAACCCCTTCCTTCTAACGCAGTTTATGTTTCAATGTTCTTACCTATTACCATTCTATACTGCTGTTATGCCCCCAACAGGACCTCCTGCTGATGCACACAAGCAACGAAAGGCAGCCACAGCTTTTGGAAGAGGATGCTAGTACACAATCTCTGCTCCAGTGTACTTCCATTTTTTCTCGAAAGGGCACAGCCATCTGCCTATTCGACATCCATATGCAACTGCACTGTTACGAGGTTTACCAATTTCTGAGATAAATTTCAAATCCTAGCTTGCTCTGCTCTGCTCAATCGAATGTACTAGGGTTTATGCAAATTCTGATATAAATAAACATTGTTTCATGTAGATAATTATTTAGGAATTGTATACAAATATATACATTTGTTTTTCTTATCTGCACAAATGAATTAGACAGAATGTACCAGGGTTTATACAATTTCTGAGATATGTAAACATTTTTTCCATTGGTGTAGGAGAGTTATCTAGGGATTGTACAATAACTTGTACAGATCTGTATATACTTGTAACCAAACTTTTTCTTATCTGCACAAATGAATTAGAAATAATAACAAAGTTCAGCTAGGCGCTAGGCGGAATCTAGGCGCTAACCCATTGCCTAGCGCCTAGTCGGGAGTACTCGGTCCTAGGCGCTCCTAGGCGTTTGGCAATATAGCCATAAATTATATATATATATATATATATATATATATATATATATATATATATATATATATATATATATATATTATGTATATAACTAGTAGTTAATAAATTAGTCAATAGACAGCTAGCTGTTCATAAAAATAATAGAAAACACTAAGTTGTGACTTATCTTGATGATTTCAGCAGCCTCCCATCCATGAGCACATCATATCAGCAGCTGGTAATTACAATACAAGTGGATAGGACAGTAATACAAGTGCACAACACCAGGGGCGGATCTGCAGCCCAGGCCTCTAGGGCCCAGGCCCTAGACGTTGGGCCATCAAGACCACATACCCCATGTAATTTCAGCCCAATAATGAAGGCCCAGGCAACAGCAAACCTAACCCTCCGCCTCTGCTCCTATCCGCCTCCCTCCGTCCCTCGCACGAGCGCGCGCCCGCAGCCGCACCCGCGTCGCCGCACGAGAGGAGGCGAGGAGCCTGCCAGCCGCCTGTCGGCGCCACCTAGCCGGACAGCGCTGCGCCGCACGCCATTCCGCGGCGCACCAAGCCCTCCCGCCGCGCCGCTGCCCAGGCGCCCATCCCATCCTGGCCCCGGCATCCCGCAGGCGCAGGGTGCGGGCCACACCACCGCAGAGCGCCGCGCCGGCTGTCCCTGCCCTCCAGGCTCCAGCTCCAGCTGGCTCGAGCCCGGCACCGGCGGCCCCTGCCCTCCAACAGTCCAGCTCTAGGCCCCTTTGGCCGCCCTCCGCGCCGCCTAGCGCCGCGATGCGCGACTATGCCCCTAGTCACGGCGACGAGCTTCGCCCAGCGACTAGGCGCGTGTAGTCGCCGAGTAGTCACCGCCTAGCCGAACTTTGAATAATAAACTACGGTTTATGCAAATTCTGAGATAAATAAACATTTTTTTGCAATTGTACAGTAACTTGTATAGATCGGTACTTTTTTTTGCCAATTGTCCAAACCAAACTTTTCTTATCCGCACAAATTTAGAAGAGCATGATTTGTTTGGAGTTTCAACCTGTTTTATTGGTACAAGCTTGCTGTTGAGTCAATTGGAATCAGGGGGAGCCTTGAAGAAAGCTAAAATGAAAAAATGTAATTGCCAATAGGAGATGAGGATTCATGCTTGATTTTTCTGGAAGTGATGGTTTTACTGATATTTGACGTTGCAAACAGAAATTGCTTAAATGAGTTGTCCTGGAGGTCCTGAAAAGGATGAGTTATCCCCAGTAGCAGATACTGGCTCAGGATATTCATTAGCTTCCCACGAGGTAAAGCGATATACCAATATATTATCGATTCTGTGCCATATAGAATATATAGCTTTTGATGAGTCTGTCAAACATGTGCCTGAGCTTACGAGATCCACAAGCTTATGGATTATCTTGTGATAACCTATTCCCCTGGGTATTTAAATTGGATATTTTTTATGCTTTTGAGAAATAGCTTGGCCTCATATTGAACTATTTGAGACTTTTAAAATGCAGTGACAGTGGGTGGACAAATAGCTGAGGTGCATAATCCCCTTATAGTAGCTGAGCCGTTGCTTCTATAGTGGTCATGCTCTTGTCTTTTGTTTTCAATGATAGGATTCATGCACAGTTTTATATCTTAGATGTCTGCACGCTGGTCTTCAACAGTGATGTATGTTTCATTTCTTGGTTCCTTGTGTGATTATCTTATGAGTTCCGGAAATGCAGTTTATGTAAGCAAAATTAGCCATAGTGGTTGACTGGCAAGCTTTTATCATCACTAATTACTAATTACAAAATGCCGTAAAGGATATGCCTCTGTTTCGGAGAAAATGATAGGTAACTATTACTGTCAAAGGCTAAAGCACTTCGAATGATTATACTTACTACATGAGTGAGATTGTTAGTGGATCTATGATCTTTACCTATCTGTGCCTATTGGTTAACTTGCATTTTTTTGAGTTACCTGCTTTATTAGGTCATTACTCATTAATAAAGAACATTACAAGAAAGGATCAGTTATCTTGCTTACTGCTTTGAGCTTACTGTCGAAGATTTCACAAGGTGTGTTTGCCACTACCGGATCTGTCTTCTGGTTATTTCTGCATTCTAAAGAATTCTTCTATTCATATTTACATTATGAACTTGGTTTGCTAAGAAGGAAGTTAAAGTTTACTTCACACATATGAGATTATTTTGTTTAACATAATATTAATAATGTCTTTCCATGAGCTAATTCCTTAAGAAAAGGTCTTGCTATGAGCTAGAATTTCTGTTACAGAACCCTGACTATCGCCTTTGCTCTAATTTGAATATTAAGTACTCTGATGGAAGTGCCATAACTCATTACAGTGAATCTGATTCTATATCCAGTTAGCAGATATAAAGTCACACTTATATATGTTACACAGTGAGTCTTCTCGGTGGCTGTTTATAGTTTAAATAATGTTTCTTTTGATGCTCTGTGATGCTCAAATTTGAGCTGGAAACCATTCTTCCATATTATGTAAATAATAACTGATCTATCAGAATGACTGAGAAGATGCACACATCATTATGTACTTCCGATAGTCACTAATATTGTTGTAACTTCTAAAGCCAATTTTCAGTTTTCCTGTGCTGCATTCGGTGACTACTTATTTGATATTCAACAAGTAGTGTTCCCAGAGATTTTTAACAGATAAGGGTTATTCTTATTACATAATACATGCAACTATTACCTGAAGTCTTAGCTCTCCTGTACTAAGCACTGATACTTATTGGGACATGTTTATTTGGTTGCAAACAGGAGCAGTCGCTAAGTGAAGATAGTAGGAAGGCTAGCAATGAGGCGATATCTATTCAGTTGGATTTATACTTGCATATGTATATTGTTTTGATGTAAAGCATGTCGTGCTTTTATCTCTTAAAGGGAGTAGAAAATCTGTGTCATTTAGGAATGAGAACCTAAACAATAGTACTGAGGATCGTCACTTAGGAATGAGAACCTAAACAACTGTATTGTGGATCATCTTTACTTTTCTATCTTATGGATATTTAGATGAAAAATTATGTCTGTTCGAAAGATTTTAAAGACTGGATGTAGCAAATGTTAATGTGTGCTCTCATTGTTAATGTGCCTTGGTTTTGGAGGCATTTTATAATAAAGCCTGCATCAGTGTTTAAAGGCCTAATACAGATTGCCTGCCTCTAGAAGTATTCTAGGCAGCCAGAAAAATGACTTTATATGTTGATATTAAAAGGCATTCTACAAAAGTGCCTCAAAAGATCTTTTACTTCCATGTTATAGTCGGCGTTTTCAAAAATGCCTTGAAAGGTCTTTGAGGGCGTTTTGACCACTTTTAAAGGCATTTCTAAATGCCTTGTACAAAGAGCAATGTTGTAGTGGAGCTGCAGGAATACGAAGACAAGTCTGCCTCAAGAAGTGAAGCAAAAGTTCTGGGTGGTTAAGTGGGCAGTTAGTTATGCTAGTGTTTCGTTTACATTCTGTTTTGTAATATCTCAATAGAATCAGGTGATGTGGTTGGAACTGTCTTGGTAGGAACAATCCAGGATGGTTGCTTCATGATGGTTCGCTAGAAAGAGTTCTGAGCCAGAACTCTAGCTCCTGTTGTTTAGTGGTTTTTGCTGCACGTTTCTTTCTTGCTTCTGTCTAATCTGTGTGAACAAAACGCTTGTTCCAGTATGCTATAATGGAAGTGGGGATTCCTCGTTTGAAAAAAAAGAAAGAATAAATTTATAAAAACATGAATAAAGCAAGACAGGAAATAAAAATAACAAAAAATGAAAAAGCATGGAAATCCAGATCATTTCCATCTGTGTCTCATACTGGGTCAGGGGAAGTAAAGAAAAGTGGATGTTGGGATAGTCCACATTCATATGGGCCAAGTCCTCCTAAAAGAGGCCCAACTAGCACTATTGGAGTGGTATGTAAAACCCACTTCCACCAAGAGATCGTTTGTAAACTGCCGTTTACCTATATAATACTAAGAGCATGAGGACAAGGAGGGCTCTCTGCTTTTATAAATCGATTGATAAAGGTATCACTCTTAAGTGTCTCACCAATGCAAATGGCTATTGACAGAGGGAGGACACTCATAACTCTTAAGAATGTAACAAATTTAATACGATTTATAGAGGCAACACTCTTAAGATGTCCACCTTAATAAATAGTTGTCAAAAAAATTCAAAAATTTTTCTTATGAAGATGTGGAATGAAGATGGATTTTATCACAAAATAATAGACCTTGATGCACGCTATAAACTTTTAGTTGACAAAATTTGGTTTCAAATTGTCAAAAGTCCCAATCATTTGATGTAAATTCTCTGATTTTGTAATTTGAATTTTAGTATTTTCGAATGACCTCAGATATTGACATTTCCTATGACAAAGTTTTAGACCACCACGCGATCTACAACTTAGTAGTTTATAAGTTTTTTATTTGAACTCATTTGTACTCCCTATTCGTTTTAAGTTTTCATAAATTGAAATTAAAGTTTAGAATTTGAAGATGTCAACAGGGTCATTACCAGTCAAGAGCAACTTTAATAGCAGTCAAGAGCAACAGAGAATCGAGCAACTTTAATAGCTGTCAGGAGCTTTGCAACTAAAGGAACAACTTCTCAAAACTAAGAAACTTTAATTTAGTCGGACATGGGTCCGGAATCCTCTAGAGCAATGGATCACCCTAAATAATACTTAGTAGTGCCAAATAGAAAGGATTTAAACACAGTTTAAACGTACATATATGCATTAACGTTTGTAGGAATTCTTTGCATGTACAAGAACAACTTAAAGACATGCATGTTGGTTGGTTTGTATGAATTATTATAACTAGCCCCTCTATCCAGCTAGCAATGGGCGATTCATGGACTGCCATGCAATATATAGCTAGCAATTTCCAGCTGAACTGCCCGCGCGAACGTTTGGTTTATTTAATGGGCTGACTGCCGGCACGAGGACACGCCTGTGCTGATGCATGTGCTCCATGGACACCGCTGGAGCAGATGGGATTTGTAGTAGTGGACAGCAGATAGGCCTTGCTCAAGCAATGACGGCCTGGCCATTGTTTCACGCTGCAATCAGAAAATGCAGCACGAGAAATTGTAGCAGAACTGTGCACCTACCTCCATTGATGGCTATTAACCAATATATCCACTCTTATTATAGCTGTGGCACGCTCTATTTATTTCCATATATCTTGTAACACAGGTGTCCTCCTGTGTGACTAATTTCTAAATATTCGTAGTGAGCTTTGTGGATTCTAGTAGGTACCCACAGCCTGCACTTAACTGTCAGTCCAATAACAGTCTGCACTTAAAGTGAATGAGGAGCAACAACATGAAACACCCGAAAAAAAACACTTGCTCAACAGAATGCAAGCTAGCTACCAACACCACAGCACAAGGTAGTAAGCTCACAGTAGATGGAAGCTGGATCTTCAAATGAGTTGGGTAGATGCTTGTATATATAGTTTATTAGGAAGAGGAGATTTTTGTTATTAGGGTGGCACTTCTGGTTGGTGTGCACCATAGCCGGTGACTTGCTTCCCTCTATGATTTTGTTGGAATTGCGTTCCCGTCCACTACAGGATTCTGGTTCTTTGCCGAGTGCAGGCCGCACTCGGCAAAGCCCGCTTTACACTCGGCAAAGGCTTTGCTGAGTGCCGCACTCGGCAAAGAATTCGTCGGCAAAGCCTTTGCCGAGTGCCATATCAGCACTCGGCAAAGTTAACGTCCACCGTCATCTGCCGGTTTCTTTGCCGAGTGCTGACGTGGCAGGCACTCGGCAAAGAGTTTTTAATTTTTTTTAAAAAAATAATATTTGCCGAGTGCCGCTCTGACAGGCACTCGGCAAAGTAATTTTTTTTGGAAACAATCTTTGCCGAGTGCTGACACTTGGCAAACTTATGGTCACTTTGCCGAGTGCCGTGTCAGTACTCGGCAAAGCTGTTGTGCTGGGAAAAACTTCCCCAGCTTTGCCGAGTGTTTGCACTCGGCAAATCTGGGTAATTTTTTTTTCAGTTTTTTTTCACATTCCATCCATACAATATCACATATATTCAACACAAATCCATGCAATATCACATATATCACATATATATCACATTCCATCCATACAATTCAACACAAATCCATCCACAAGTTCATCCGTAACAAATCCATCCATCCATCACAAGTACATCCATACAAATCCATCACTAGTCCAACATAAGTCCAACATAACCCTCACAGAAGCCAATCCATCACTAGTCCAACATAACCATCACAAGTCCAAAAGCGAAATGAGAGGTACCTACTGCGTCCCTTGGTCCCCATGGCCCCCAGAGTGTGAAGAGCTCCCAGATGGCCACGAAGGCCACCCTTGCTGCGGAGGGCCACCCTAGGAACGTCCACCCGGGCGGTGGAAGATGGCCGCCTGTCCACCCGGAGTACTCGTGCTGCGTAGACGGAGGAACGCCACCTGGCCACGTGTACTGTGGAGTCGGGCCAACCGTGCCAACAGGCCAACCGTGCTGTGGAGAAGGGCTACCTAGAGGAGTCGGGTTCGAACCCGCCGACTGTGCCTAGCACAAAGGAGAAGCGATCTCATTAGTACCTGCAGGATGGCCGCACAAGCTAAAGCAATAAACAACCATATATACTCACCAGAGTCCCTATAGGACTAGGAGGAGGGGGTGGAGCGAACAGCGAGGGAGGCAACAGGAGGCAGGACCAAACCCGGGATCTGAAGGCCCTGAAAGTAGGTCGCCACGTCCTGCAGCTGACGCGCCGAGTGTTGCTGGACAGCCTCCAGCTGACGCGCCGACTGCTGCTGGACAGCCTCCAGCTACTGCTGATGGGCCTCCGCCTGGGCCATCTGCTGGGCCTGCAATGCCAGTTGGGCCTAACATATTACACCCGCAAGGTTTAAACAATGCAAAGGCTAGGTACATGTGTAAAACCAGTGAACGATGAATAAAACTGTACTTACCTGAAATGCCGCCATCATCTGCATGGAGCTCGGCTGCCGAGGTGCTATGGGGATGTCGGAGGAGCTCGTGTTGGTTTGTCGAATCTGGCTCAGTCTAGGAACAGAGGACGACTCGATTGCGCTGTTGGCCATCCAGTACCGGCTGTGTTGCTTCCCTCCTCCCAACCTCATCACGAGGTCCATATCCAGGGGCTGGGTGGCTGGATCGAAGTCCTCCCCATGGCGCGTGCGAGCCACCGAGGTGTACTTGGCAAGCTTGGGGTAGACGCTCGTGTTGGTGTACGCGTCAGCCCCATCCTCCGGGTTGTAGACGTTGTCCGCCGCTGTCGCTGGGCCCTTGTGAGCCAGGGCGTACCCCATGAACTCGTTGATTTCCTGGCCACCATGCGACTGGGACTGCGAGGAAAACACAAAGATGATTACAAGTAATGACAATTGAGCGCTAGAATAAATAAATAAATAGATCAACAAAAGCGTACCCATCTTTCCATGTAGACTGGGAGGGGCCGGTTCCCTTGGTGGTATGACGGCGCTTGCATCTCCAGGCGGCACCTCTGACGGCTTCTGCGCTAAGTGTACGTGTCCTCCAAGACCCACTTGTTCACGATGTCCACCCAACAGTCTTTGTACTTGGCGCACCAAGCAGGGACACATCTGCATGACATCAAGTATTTGACATGTCAGAAGATGAATTGAAGCCTACTTATTTTTCATGGAACGAATCAGAATGAATGTTTTCTACTTACCTGGAGGTACTGCTCCCTGGTGAGGTCAGTCTCCCTCTGGAGCATCATCTGCCTGGCTTCCCTCTTCCTCACCACCCGGCCAAGCACATCGGCGTTGTAGGTGATGATGCATTGGATACGCCCCTCATGGTACAGGTCCTTGAGTCGCTCTCTGCAGACCTTGTCCTGCACTCACGCCGCCTCGGCCTGTTTCCCATCCTCGCACGTGAAGTAATCCTGCATACAGACATCATGTATCATTTCATTATTTCAAGAACGTCCAACAAATGCGTAGTACTGAGCAATGCGGTGTGATGCAGACTCACCTAGAACTCCCTCTTGATCCTCGTTGCAAGGGTGCTGTGGTCGGGGTCCACGACGCTGGCGAAGTGCTCCCACGACCAGGGCGGCCCTGTCACCCTAGCGTGGGTGACCCTGCCAGGGTAGTGCTTCCGAAGCAGGAGGCTCTGAATGCCATTGACATGGCGTGCATTGCCCCCTCCGCTCACAATCGTCTAGTTACTGCACCAGTCATTAAGAAGAATTGTTAGTCTGAAGTACGATTTTCAACATGTCATATGAACAAGTAGTGAAAACATCAATGGTTACTTACTTGTCACCGCAGGGTCGAATCACCGAGCGGCGGGAAGGCGTGAGCGGTGCTGAAGGGAGGGACGAGGGCCCACGCGAGTAGACCTTGCTTGAACCTGAGGAAGGCGTCTCCCCTGGTGTTGCCTCGCCCCCGTGGTCCGAGTCCGACGAGGAAGAGGAACTGCCGGTTGTCGTCGTCGTCACCCCCTGTTGGGGTGTCGGGTCAGGAGGCAACTCCAGCCTCCTCGTCGCCGAGCGACGTCCGTGGGGCCTACTCTCCCTGCTCGTCGATGGCTCCACCGACGGCGGCTCCTCATCGGCGGTGGGTGAGCGGTCCCTCTGGTAGACCGAGGTGATCCCCTGTCGTTGCTGCCGCCTTCTGCCCAGCATTTTTTCGAGTGCCTACAATGACAAAGATTAAACCCTTGTTCACAAATAAACGAGAAGTACTTGTAAAGAGATGCAAAATGAATGAAACATAATTGCAAGGTAATAATAATAACAATATATTATTACATGAATTAGAAATTATCTCCACGAACGGTAGTGACTGGCATGTCGTCATCATCATCACTATCACTATCACTATTGTCGTCATTACTATCAATATTGTTGAGCTCGTATAAGTCCTCATCATATCCACGAACGGCATCATCTCCATCGTCCTCTCATCTACATCGTCCTCATCATCTACATCGTCCTCAACAACTCCATCGCGCTCCATCCTCCATCGCTCAAGCATTCTTAAGTCCTTAGCATTCTACACCTCATCACCCTCGTCCTCATCGATGTCGTTGTCTACTTCCATGCCCATCAACGAAGTTATGTCTATCTCCAAACTCCCTTCTAGCCCCTTAGGTTGATAGAACTCTCCGCTATCTGTCTTTGGATCAAAGTTGTAATCATCATCGTTTGGGACAGGCGCTTTACCGCGCGACGATACCAAGTGCACAAGGTACCAACCCGTAAGCTTCTCGTCTTTTTGGCATGCCCATGGGAGATAATAAACTTGCCTGGCCTGTTGAGCCACAATATAGACATCGTCTCCTTTATAGATGGAATCCTGTTGAATTTCGACTTGCCCAATCTCAGGGGCTCTTCTCGTGACTTCAGGATCGAACCAATGGCATTTGAAAACCACTAGATTAAGAGCTTTGGGACCCTCAAAGTTGAGCTCGTATATTTCTTTGACTATGCCGTAATAGTCGCGCTCATCGGTGTTGGGCGTACGAACTCCAGTGCACGTGGTGCTTCGGTTGGGCCGACTCTCCTCGTAGCTTCTCGTGCGAAAGCGATAGCCATTCGCATCATAAACAGTGAATGACTTGACCCTATGGGAGAAGCCCCTGCCAACCTGTTTCAATTCATCACTCATTTTCGCATCCATGCAGGCCTGCAAGGTGAGGCCAGGTAGATCGTTACATTACTCGCTCCTAGGAGCAAAGTGGAATCTCAAAGTTGGAACGAGGTAAGTTGGATGGTACCTTCGTACAGAACCAGGAAATAAAATCGAGCACACCATATTTGAGAAGATGGTCTTCTTCTTGAGGGGAAGGAGCCCTATTCCCTCTCCAGTATTCATTAATAAATTCCCTAAAAAAACAAGAGACAAGGGGGTCGGATCGATAGGTGGAGGATAGTGACGGCGTATGTAACAAGCTCATTGAGAACTTACCTCTAATAAGGATTCACTTCTTCAAGGTTCAACAACACGTAGAGGAAGATAGTGCGCCACTCATAATCTCGCAAGTTCTTGAGGGTACCTGCGCTTCCTCTTCTGAGTTGCCCTGTGAAAAGGCTGAGGTTCGATGAACTCTCGATGGCGTTGTGACGAGGGGGTGGATTGTGCACGCTGGGAAGGGTCTCATTATAGTACGCCGTTGTGAAGTTCGACACCTCCTCCAGAATGAATGCCTCTGCCACGGAAGCCTCAATTTTGGCTTTATTTCTACACTTTTTCCGAAGAACCTTTAGACACCTCTCGATTGGATAGCACCAACGGGCCTGCACAGGCCCCCCAAATGTGCCTCATGCGGTAGGTGCAAAATTAGATGTTGCATCGGCAGCAAGAAGCCGGGCGGAAAGATCATCTCCATCTTGCAGAGCAACAAAGGTGCAAGACGCTCCAGTTCAGCAATCGCGACCCGAGATAACTCCTTGGCACAAAGCTAGTGGAAGAAATAGCTCAACTCTGCCAGTATGCGCCACACTGGCTCGGGGAGGTATCCTTGGGTCATCGCAGGAAGGAGCCGCTGAATCCATATGTGGAAGTCATGACTCTTCATCCCGTTGACTTTCATAGCCTTGAAGTTCACTCCCCTACTCAGATTCGCCGCATACCCATCAGGGAACATTAACGTCTTGATCCACTGCAGTACTTCCTTCCTATTGCCCCTTTTCAAGATGTAATCGTCCGAGTCCCTTTTCCATCTCTTGCCGGGCGCAGGGGTCTTCATCACTAGCTTTGGTCTATCGCACATCTTTTCCACGTCCAGTCTAGCCTTAACGTTGTCCTTTGACTTTTCCTTTATGTCCATGAGTGTTGCCTAGAGTGCCTCAGCGACATTCTTTTCTGTGTGCATTACATCGATGTTGTGTGGAAGAAGAAGGTCCTTGAAGTAGGGGAGCCTAGTCAAGCCCGATATATGAGTCCACATGTGTTCGGTACCATATCCAATAAAACCACCCTTGACTTCATCAATTTGGAGAGCCTCTATCTCGGCAAGGACCTTGGCACCGCCCATAATCTGAGGAATGGGGTCGGTGACTTCAACACCTTTCGTGAAGTGCTTGATGTCTCTTCTGAATTCATGGTTGTCAGGCAGGAATTGACGATGTTTGTCGAACGAAGAATACTTGCCACCCTTGTTCAGCCAGGTGAACATCACAGCTGCCTTGCATGTTGGGCAAGGGAACTTCCCGTGAACACACCATGCGCTGAATATGCCATACGCCAGTAATTCATGCATTGAATACTGGTACCACACATGCATTGTGAAGTTCTTCTTTGTAGCTCGGTCGTACGTCAGTACCCCTTTTCCCAAGCATCTTGCAATTCATCCAACACTGGCTGCATGAACACACCCATATTGTTGCCTGGGTGTCCAGGTATTATCAGCGACAAGAACACGTTCCTGGGTTCAAAAATGACGCCGGGGGAAGATTGAGGGGGATCACGAAAATGGGCCAACAAGTGTACGGGGCCGCCATCATTCCAAACGGGTTGAACCCATCTGTTGCCAGCGCTACACATACATTCCGAGCCTCCATAGCTTTGCCAGGATGCATGTCATCGAAGTGCTTCCATGCGTCACCATCCGATGGGTGTATCATCTTGTCAGGACTGTATCTTTTGCCATTCTTGTGCCATGTCATTTGTTTCGCGGACTCCTCTGTCATGTACAGCCGTTGGATCCTCGGTAGGAAAGGAAGGTACCATAGGACCTTCTTGGGGATCTTAGACTGTTTCTTCTTGCCATCACTACCGTCTACCTCCACAAACCTAGAGGCGTTGCACTTTGGACAGTGCGTTGCTTTCTCATGGTCTCCCCTAAATAGGACGCACCCATTCAGACAAGCATGGATCGGCTCATACGACATCTTAAGTGCACGAAGGAGTCTCTGTGACTCGTACGTGTTCTTCGGCAAGATGTGACCCTCCAGAAGCAGTTTGCCCAAAACTGTCAACATGGCATCGAAGCCGTCTCGACTCAGGCTCAATTGCGACTTCCAACGCTATTAGGCGTGAAATGGCATCCAGTTGCGAAACCACTGTCTTCTCGTGAAGGGGCTTCTGTGCCGAATCCAGCATGGCTAAGAACACCTGTGCGGTTTCCTCTAGATCCTCCTCCTCCTCCAATCCTTCAATGAACCATGCATCGTGAAAGTCTGCCATCATGTCTGCCATCCCGGCATCTCCATCATACTCCTCGAGGTGTGGTCTCACCACCTCCTCTCTAATACGATCGCCTTCACCATGGTAGATCCAGCGGGTATAGTTTGCAACGAATCCGTGCTTGTAAAGATCTCTCACCACCTGACTCTTTCGTTTTCTTTTTGTGTTCTTACATTTGCTGTAGGGACATGGCATCCGACTCGACCCTTTAGCAGCCCTGCCAAATGCATGCTCTAGTAAATGACCGGTCCCCCTAACCCATTCATGGCTCTTACTTGCGTAGCCCGTGTACATCCACTCATGGTTATCCATCCTCTGTCATACACATATGTAAGCGAGTAATAAAACCAGCAATTGCATCTACACGGTGTTCCTACCATCTAATAGGTGAAGGATAGGTCCTAATCCCACCCGAGGATGCGTAGATAAGGTTAGCTTCCATGCTCCGCTCCTATCCGAGACAGGAATTTCGGCAGCACCTCCCCGCTGTTCTCCCGATACACGTCCTACAAAGGAGAGTGTGTATCCGGAGAACAATGGGGAGATGCTGCCGAAACTCTGACTCAGACGGGAGCAGAACATGGAAGCTAACCCATCTACGCATCCACGGGCTGTCCAAAAAATGTGGACAATCCGAAAGAGATACGGTGGGAACCGTATCTCTTTCGGACGGGAGACGCCTAACTGGGTGACGAGATCTACGACCAAGGTACGGGTACAAGGGTTATACCTAGGGTGGCGGTGCTGTGGTGAGGCGACGCTATGCAGGCAGACCGGCACAGCGCGGGGCTACTCCGGATCCGCTCTTCTTTGCAAAACAAGAAAATACTGTCATTTCCAAAAAAAATTCGGCAGAACCTCCCCTGCACGGTGAGGTTCCCAAAACCTGCAAAAAAGCATCGGCACGATGGCCGGCAACCACACAAACATCCACAAGTACACATTTAACACCACAAGCATACATCACAACCATATACTTTAATTATGAAGCCATAAAACCTCCTCCACCTCCAACTCTACATCCACCTCCATCACCACTACCACCACAACCCCACCACCACTTCCACCTCCACAAACACCTCCATTTACTCCACCACAACCACACCACCACCTCCACCACCATCACCACCACAACACAACACAACACAACACATGGCTACACTACTACGAGAAAGGAAAAAGGAGAAAAGAGAGTGTACCTAGGACGGCGTGGACGGACTGGTGGGCCGCCGAGCGAGGTGTGGTCGACGACGTGCGAGGATGGCTGGGCGTCGGGGATGGGTTGGTTGGTGGTGCTTCCTCCTCC
The DNA here is from genome assembly GCF_019320115.1 of Miscanthus floridulus. Taxonomy (NCBI): domain Eukaryota; kingdom Viridiplantae; phylum Streptophyta; class Magnoliopsida; order Poales; family Poaceae; genus Miscanthus; species Miscanthus floridulus. The sequence goes on along the minus strand of NC_089588.1, from coordinate 24,910,008 downwards.
TCCTCCTCCTCCTCTCCTTCTCCTTCTCCTTCTCCTTCTTCCCCCTCTTCCTTCCTCCTTCCTCTCCTTCCTTCTCTTCTCCGACCGGCCGGGGCAAGGGGCCGGGGACGGGGACAGCGGCAAGGGGCCGGGAGCAGTGACATGGCGGGGTCGGACCGGGGTGGCGACGCGACGGCGCGGCGGCGCCGGGACGGGGACGAGGCAGCGCGGCGGGGCATGGCCGGGGCCGGGGCCGGGGACGGGGCCGGCCGGCTCGGCGGGGCACGACCGGGGCGCGGTGTGGCGGCGGCGCGGCGGGGCCATACCGGGGCGGCATCGGGACTGGGCCGGGGCGAGGCGGCGCGGCGGCGGGCGCGGGCGTAAGCCGAGGCGGCGCGTGCGGCGGCGGCGGCGGCGCTGCGCGGTGGCGTGCGGCGGCGGCGGGCGCGGGCGTGCTCGCGTGTGTGTGTGGTGTGTGGCCGTGCGCAGACAGTTTTGTGGTGGCCGCGCGCTTTGCCGAGTGCCAGCACTCAGCAAAGAGCTGCCACGTGGCCTGCTCAGGGGCCACCAGGCCGGCTCGCCTTTGCCAAGTGCCACGTGGTTGGCACTCGGCAAATGACCTCTTTGCCGAGTGCCAGCTCTAGCACTCGGCAAAAAAAATTATATTTTTATTTTGGCCGCCAGTTTTGTTGTGAAGCATTCCTACAGTACCATGATCAACATGTTCAAATTTGGCACATTTTTAGTACATTTTGCTATATTTTTTCACTTTATTTCGATTTGTTGAATTTTTCCGGAAAATGTAGGTTTGAACTGCGGGTGCATCGAATATTCGATTTGAATGATTCAAAAAATGATATTCTTGTTTTTGAGTGTAAAGTTAGGCCAAATCCATGAACTGACCCAAAATTTCGATCAACGTGCGCACGGGGCAACGCCACCATCTTACGTGCGGGCGGTTTTTTAATTCTAAAAAATGCAAACGAATTCCGAAAATCGCGAAACTTGTCGAGATGTCATGATATTGTATGCGTATGCTGTGGTAAAAATTTGAAAAAGTTTCGAGCACGTTGCACGTACGATGTTCACAAACCAGTACGTGAACATCGTACGTGCAACGTGCTCGAAACTTTTTCAAATATTTACCACAGCATACGCATACGATATCATGACATCTCGATAAGTTTCACGATTTTCGGAATTCGTTTGCATTTTTTAGAATTAAAAAACCGCCTACACGGAAGATGGTGGCGTTGCCCCGTGCGCACGTTGATCGAAATTTTGGGTCAGTTCATGGATTTGGCCTAACTTTACACTCAAAAACAAGAATATCATTTTTTGAATCATTCAAATCGAATATTCGATGCACCCGCAGTTCAAACCTACATTTTCCGTAAAAATTCAACAAATCGAAATAAAGTGAAAAAATATAGCAAAATATACTAAAAATGTGCCAAATTTGAACATGTTGATCATGGTACTGTAGGAATGCTTCACAACAAAACTGGCGGCCAAAATAAAAAAAATAATTTTTTTTGCCGAGTGCTAGGGCTGGCACTCGGCAAAGAGGTCCTTTGCCGAGTGCCGACCACGTGGCACTCGGCAAAGGCGAGCCGGCCTGGTGGCCCCTGAGCCGGCCACGTGGCAACTCTTTGCCGAGTGCCTAACGGCCGACACTCGGCAAAGGTGACGGCCATGGATGCCGTTTGCCCCCTGGCACTCTTTGCCGAGTGCCCATGTTTGCCGAGAGCCCGGCACTCGGCAAAGAACTTCTTTGCCGAGTGCCTGAGTTTGCCGAGAGTCAGGCACTGGGCAAAGCGTTCTTTGCCGAGTGCTGGGTTTGGCACTCGGCAAAGTGGCTCTTTGCCAAGTGCCCGAGTTTTGCCACTCGGCAAACCTCTACGCACTCGGCAAAGATCCAGTTTCCTGTAGTGGTCCTTTGTTGGCTACAGATAGGGTACATGGAGGTAGAGCAAGATATGGCTAGTTCATCTGCGGGATTCTCACTAGTGGATGGCCGACAGCATTGTGGGGTCAACGGAGCACCTCAAGTTCATCAGCAAGGCTCCGATTAGCTTATGATCACGCTAGAGAGCGAGCGAGTGTGAGAGAGATATAGAGAAAGAGGTGCCAGTGCATTGCTAACCCATGTGCGAAGCACGAGAGGTAGCTTTTGTCGACAACGAAGCACCAGTGGTGACTTTTATAATTTGGGTGCTCAGGAGCTCTAGAGGGTATGGTTGTGGCCGAACTAGGGCTCAATGGGATCGGCTTGGGGCGACGGCCTTGGAATTATAGTTGGGTGGCTTGAATTGGAATGGAAAGGGACAACCTAATAGGGATTCAGATCACATGGGACAAAGGAAAGAAGGAATTGGGAAGCTTCCTCCATGAGGAAGACAACCATCTTGATAGGTGGGTCCGGCCAGATCAGTGAGAAAAGGAATGGGAAAAGTCATCCCCAGTGAACAATAGAGGAAGGGTGCGAGAGGGCGTTGCCTTGCGGGCCGACGTGCCTAGCTACAGCTTGTGCACGCGGAAGAAGCGAGCTAGGAAGTGGACCACGTGGTTGGACTAGGCCAAAAGCGAGAAAGAGGAGGAAAAGGAAAACATAAAAACTTTTCTTTTATTTCAAAGCCGTTCAAGTGAAATTTTAAATTCAAACCTTAAATTTTTTGTAATATTTGTGTTTGTATAAATCATAGGTTTAAACATGTCTTACACTTAATTTTTCAAAATATGGTCAAAATATTTTGAAGACATTTTTCGAAACAAAACCTTTGTAAGCTTGTTTGGCTTCAAGTTCTTTTGACGTAGACCAAAACAACTTGGCTCAAAAATACTTCTAAATTAATTTTAGCTAACAATAGGTATTTGCTTGAAAACAAGAGTTTTGGAATTTCTTGAGATTTATATCTGATTTCAGTCTCATATGTTAGGTGATTTGGAATTCTTTTCACATTCATAATTATGGTGCATATTGGATTTCAATAAATTGGGCATCACTTGAAAAGCGCCTCATCTCACGCCAGTGAGCTCCACAAAGTTCCAGCATCCAGCAAAGTGTGTAGACAAAAGGAAGAGGAGAGAATGCCATCCAACAAGCTGAGAAAGTCTGCTGTGTTGTGGTTTGGAATATGAGGCAAAAGGGAAATACAAACATCAGAATGCTACCACTGCAACCAAATCGGTGAACCTAGCTAGCTTCCAAACTATAGCCTAGGTAGCGAGCCAATAGGTAGCTGGGTGTATCATTGACCAGCAAAGGTGAAGAAATGGTTATCCGGAGCTGCATGTTAAGATTGAAATATCGGTAGACAGTGAACACAAGCAAGCAGTAATCTGATAATAATTTGAGGTATCAATGTGCCTTCTGATGAAAAGAAGTAGAAAATTATAGGTCATAGCTTCGTCATCATGGATACATATGAACAGACTAAAACATTGGACAAGCTATAACATGATTGAGTAATTATCCTTGGTTATAATAACCCATCTGGTCCTTAGGAAGATTGAGTTACTATGTGATATATTTATTCATCCGGGCAAGGTGCAATAACCAATCCAATTAACTAATAAATTTCTTTCTTCCGTCTCTCTCATGTCTGTCATTCACTCACTCATCTTCGGTCCCTCGGTCTGCTGTCACTCATCGTAAACCTTTTTCTTTAACAGATTGCAAACATAGACCCACGATATGAGTTTGGAGATGGAAGACCTTTGTGGCGCTACACCACTTATGTCATGTCATGCTGCATTAGCCCGTGGGTGTTGGGGCGTGCATGTGTATCACCTTCCACCGACAAGTCCACATGATAGCTACCCATTTACGATACTTGATAAACACCGGACAACACATTGTGCCTTGCAATGCACGGGCATGTTTGTTACTATATATAATATGATTAACTGATTTCCATTCTTGTTCTCTTATTTGCTGCTCCATCATATCTAGTAATTTGTCACACGATCAGTTCTAATAGCTCAAACAAAGCATAACAATAGAGTGTCCTTGTCTGATGACACTAGCCTCCCCTTATGCTTAAAATGAAAAAAGAACACTACTAGAACCGACAAAACCCAAAATTTGTGGGGAAACAGTTTTCCAATAGTTTGTACTAGGGAAAGATATGTAGCGGAAACATTGTTGCTTTAGAAAATGTAGCCTACTATTCATTCTTAAAAACTAGGGAAACCTGATCCACGTGTGACATCTGCAGAATTTCTTTCCGGAGTGTTTTGACGTCATTGGACGAAGCATTTTCATTTTCACAGTTTGTTGTACAAAATAATTGTTGATTTTAACAACAAACAATTTTTAAGTTATAACTCTTATGACTAGCTCGTGTTTATTCACCCCTTGGGTGGGGACAGATGGTGCCCGGCCGAGCTGATGAGAAGGGATGGCTAAGCTAGTTACATGTTCTTGTGACAAATATCTTATAAGGGTGACACTATCGAACCCTTACTCCTAGCTAACACCTATATCTTGTGACAAATATATAAATGGTGCTCATGAGCAAACCTTTATTGTGTGTAAATAGTCACTGGGTAGTGAACGAAAATATATACTATATATATAATACGGTATCAATTCCAACTCTAGCAAAACAAAGTGCCAAACAACATGAGCATAGTACGCACAAACAAAGTGAGTGATGGATGAATAGAAGTGCTAGAAACAAAGCTGCGTGTATGGTATGTTTGGAATGGGAGGCGAAAGGAAAGTGAGCACTAGATGATATGAAATTACTGGACACGTAGTGTGAGGGCAAACTGAAGTGCATGCAACTGCTGTCGTGGGGTAAATCTTGTGTGGAAGGAAGGTGGAAGCAGGCTCGCACAAGCGAGGCAGATGAGTCGCAGGCGTGGTATCTGTTGCTGTCAGTGGACACATGCTAGGGCAGCATCTATATATGGAGACACTGGCGTCGAGCATTTTCTCCTCATTTAGATATGATGTAGCACATGCACACCTCGTTTTCTAGCAAGATTCTTTGTGGTGCTGTGTTTTTTACCCTTGTTGTGCCTTGGTGCTTGTTTGAGCATGAGCTATGTCCATCCTAGTTTTTTTAGAGAGGTCTGAAGTTCTCTTGGATCAATTGTCTCACCATGATGTAATAGTCTAATATCAATAGATATTTCTTTGATTGCCACATCGGTTTCAGATCTTAGGTTCAAGTGGACGTGATTCTCTATTCACTTCGTGTTCCCAAACAGTTGTCACTGGTAGAGAACAGAGCTTTACTCCCGGTGGGGAACCCCCTCTAGTCTCGGTTCCCCACCCGGGAGCAAGCATCCGGGACTAAAGGGGGTCCTTTAGTCCCGGGTCAGGAACCGGGACTAAAGGGGGACCTTTAGTCCCGGTGGGTAACACCAACCGGGACTAAAGGTGCCTCCTGACATGCCACGATGGCCGGCACCCTTTAGTCCCGGTTGGTAATACGAACCGGGACTAAAGTTTTTTTTTTCTTTTTTCTTTTCTTTTCATTTTTTGTTTTCTTTTCAAAATAGGTTTTCGAAGTCGTATTGTATGCTGCTAATTATACATTTATACGCGCGTATAGTATGTTTCGGTTCAAGCACAATGAACGTATTAAATCACACAATTCAAGCATATATATATATATATATATATATATATATATATATATATATATATATATATATATATATATATATATATATATATATATATATATATATATATATATATATATATGCATATGCATGCATCATATATATATTTACATGCATGCATGCATATGTGTATTTTACATTATATTATTTCATGTGCATATATTACAAAAGATTGCATTACAGTTGTTGTGATATAACAAGTTTCCTCTCATCCTCTAGCTTGGCTTCCATGGCAGTGTTGGGTTGAAGTAGAACTCGCCCTTGGAATCGATGACCTGCTCATTAAAAAATCCGGCTATAGACTCTTGAATTGCTTTGATTTGGTCTTGCCGTATGACCTTTTCCTCCAACCATCGAGCCTACATGTTTGAATTAAAGGAAAATAAATTAATATATGTACATATATATATATAAAGACATAGTAACACAATCAATAATAATAATTAAATGAATATATAGTGTATTTTTAACGTACTTTGAGTCTCTCTGTAGGAGTTCTTTGGGAGACCACCTTGATAAACTTGCAAACATAGTAACCACATTAGTTGTTCCCCTATTCCTGCCTCAGACACCACTTTACGAGAAAAAGATTTGTCATCCAATCTGGTGATCCGGTGAAAGCTATATGTTTAATTAATAAAGATGATGCGATTTAGGGGACTTACTTTCAAAGGGATTACATTCAGTGGCGCTTTGCATTTTTCCATGTGTTGCTTCTCAATAAAGGTTTTCCAAACACTGCCCAATAAAAAATTTGCCACGTCATCAGATATAGTTAATCATCATGTTTGTGTGTATATATAGTTGCTAGAGATACCCAAATTACCTCTGGATAATACCTATCATATCTTGGTAGTCTTGTTGTGGTTTTCTCATCGAGTCATAGATTATCAAGTGACTTTTCACCAGATCGATGTCCATCAATATCCAGTGATTGCTGCATGTGTTTATAGGATATAACGCATAACACTCATTAATTAACTAGAATCAACATATGAGCCATTAAGGATGATCGACATTATTAACACTCACTTGAAGTTGTAGGGAAAGAGTATATCCTTCTTGTGGCATTGGTTCACTAAGAAGTTCATGAGGTTACTCTCTGACTTAGACTTCCAATTAGTCTTTGGAGTAACTGGGTCTTTGAATACTATATGGGGATCAACAAAACCAATTTCATTGCAGCCTTCCTTTCTGAGCTCTGTCATTGTAAATCTGTCATTGTAAATCTGTGCCGCCTTAATTGACTTGGTGAGAGTGCGGTCATAGTCCGTTAGCGTTGATTTGGACGGCTTATGAGATTCCCGCTGTTGTTGCTGGTAAGAAGCCACCTTTTTTCTTAGAATATCTGGAGCTCCGAAGAAGTACGGTTTCTCCGGGTTTCTCCTTGCTTCTTGATTCTTTTTAAGTTTGTCATAGAATCTGGACATATCTTTTTTATATGCATCAGTTACTTCTTCCTTCTCTTCAGATATTATTTTGGGAATAGCCCTTGGTTTCATGGTGGCTTTCTTTGCCGGCGGGGACTGGTTCTTCGTTTGCGGGGCTGGCCTCTTGCTAGTACTTGGCTTCTTGGTAGGCGGGGGCGGGGGAGGCGTTGGAGACCTCCTTGGAGATGGTGGCAGCGGCGTTGGAGACCTCCTTGGAGGTGGCGGCTGCGGCGTTGGAGACCTCCTTGGAGATGGTGTGGATGCAGCCTGGCCTTCCAACACATTGTCATCGTACAGAGCACTATGATGATCTGGTGATTGAACAATTGGATTTAGGTTGGGGGAGGATCTGCTACAAAAAAAGGAATGACATATTATTATGAGCAGATTGTTAATTATTTAAGCCAATATAAATTAATGATGTAGTGTTTTCATCCGCACCTATGGTGAGGTAGTTCAGGAGGAGGTGGAGGCGACATCCCGGGAATGATGATGTAGCGCTTGCGCCATAGAATGAATGTCTTCTCTGCTTCTCCTAGAGTCTTCTCGCCATCACCTCTAGGAATGTCAAGAGGCAAATCACTAAAACCTTTTTCAGCTTTATCTACCGAGATGGTAGCATATCCTTCTTGGATTATATTCCCATGAATCCTTGGTGTCTTGGTTCGGTCGATAGGATTAACAAGACCGATAGCCACCTTGATTGTGGAATTCCCCTTTAGAATGTGTAGCTCACATGATGTACAAGGTTCAGTGACGTCATCCACAAGGAAGCACAGTCCTATGTCCCCTTGATTTGGTATCTCTGTGGAAGCGCAACTGCTTTTCAACTGAACAGATTGGCTAATGTTGATTCCTGGCTCTGATGTCTGCTTGCTTGCACTCACTGCTATTTGCACTTGCCTTCTGATTTCCACCTGCATTCTCGCTTCAAGGTTTTTTTCCCGCTCCTGTGCTTCACGCACCGCTTCCTCCAACCTCTGGAGCCGCTATGCCTCTTCTTCCTTCTTTCTCTGGCGGCTTCTGTAGGAAGGTCTGTCCTGAGGGAAACCATGCTCCCACGAGACACTTCCTTTGCCTCTAGTTCGGCCACCGTGTTCAATAGTCCTGATGGCGTATGTTAGTTCATCCTTCTCTCTGTTGGGCCTGAACGCACCACTAGCAGTAGCTCTCTAAGCATAAAACAATCTTTCTGCTGCTTCTTGCAGTCTTGCGCCATAAACGCACTTCTCTGTCTCCTGGTCCAGTGTTCCCCCATGAGCGAAAAACCAATTCTTTGTACGCTCTCCCCACTCGAGTGATTCTGGTGTGATACCCTTGGCAAGAAGGTCTGCTTCCATTTTGTTCCACTTCTTAATGGCAGTCGGGTAGCCACCTGATCCCAAGTTATGGTGGTATGTCTTCTGTTGGGAATTACGTTGGTTCTTTATCACCCGACTCACACCCTCTTCCGACGTCTTGTACTGTACAAACTCATCCCAATAGGGCCTCTGCTTTGAGATCGGGCCTGGGACAGTAAAATCTGGTGCTATGTTCTTCTTGACATACGTCGTGTATAGGTGTTTCTTCCAAGTCTGAAACTGGGTGGCCATCTTCTTCATTGCCCAATCCCTAACTCGCTCCTTCAATTCATCACCATCTATTATATCATCATAACCATCTGTTTGGAGCGTGAAATGTTCCAAGACATCATTCCAAATTAATGTCTTGTCACGATCGGAGACAAAACTGATATGAGGAGCATTGGTCTTCTTCTTCCATTCACGGGTACTGATCGAGAGCCGGTCTCGTACAAGGTAACCACAGTGGTGCACGAATTTTGTTTTATTTGCCCCCCCGGTTCGCTTGTATCCACATTGAACTCTGAGATGATGAAGCAGCCCTCCAATGGCTTTTTGGGACCTCGAACATTTTTACTCTTCGTTGTAGTTGTTGATGTCGATCCAGAGGGCTACAAAATATAAACATTATTTTTAATGTCATGAGCACACATAAGACATATGATAATATATATAGCTAATAATAAAAAATATATACTTGGCCAATATGTTGTTGCTCATTTTGTTCAAGAGCTAAGTACTGACTCCCGTCATCTGCATCCTCTTGCATGTTATTTTTAGCACCATCATCGCCGGCAACTTGAGTGCCAGTGTTGATCAAATTCATCATCAACTCCTCCTCATCCATGTTTCTCGGGTCAGCCATCTAGCTTCAAAAAACAAAACCAATATATAGTACGTCAAATCTTTGCTTACATGAGTAAAATCTACGAACAATATGCATTATTAAATCTTCCCCCTCGGTCACGAACGCAATTCTAGGGCGGCGGTGCTCCGCCGTATAAACCCTAAACCCTAAACGAGTAGGTTTTGGCGGGTGAAGGTTGGTTTGTATGATAAGAAGAATCAGGAAGCGAGTAGGTTTTGGCGGCGGTCCCGCCTAAAACAAAAGGGGGGCGTCGCTACGCATGATGTTTTATTAAACGGAAAATAGCGAGACTCGCCTGAAAGAAAGGGGGGCATCGTTGCGCGTCAAGTTTTTGAGAACAATAAACGATGAGCCTCGCCTAAAAGAAAAGGGGGGCGTTGCTGCAAACCAAAGTGACAACAAAATCGCACTGCATCCTGACTCATCGAGTAAACAGCTCCAAATAATGTTTACAATGATTGGAACCCTCGAAGAGGTTCACAACAACACGCCAAATTTACAACAAATACAACAACACACGTTACATCGATAAAAAATAGACATCAAGTCGACCCTTGGCGTTGGAACTCCTAGACATCGGGAGCATCCTCTTCAAAACACACCTCGCATGCCATATCCCTCGCCATCTCCATAACTATATTTTCAAGCACACTCTCAACCACTTCATCTGCTACACCCTTCATAGACTCAGCTATATCATCCACAACCACATGCAAACCCTCACCCTCGCCTAGCCCCTTGACCCTTACAATTGGCTCCCAAAGAACGGGTGCCACGGGAACCAAAGGCAAGTCACCTTCCAAAACCCTCCCGTGGTACATATGCCGATGGTCACACTTATCAAGCTCCAATGGCTCAGGCTTCGACACATTCAACTCCCCCTCAGCATCCAGACTCAGGCGCCCTTGCCCAAAAATAAAGTCTATACCATCCTCATCATCAACATCGTCCAAAACCCCCAAAGTAGACCCCGAACCAAAAAGCAAGCACTCGGACTGACGATTCGTAAGATTTGCATTCCGCCAAAACCTACTCGCTTCCTGATTCTTCTTATCATACAAACCAACCTTCACCCACCAAAAATGATCGAACGAGGGCGACGGAACCCTAAACCCTAGGGCGAACGAGGGCGGCGGTGCTCCGCCGTATACATTGAAACGCATGGCGCTTATACACATAGAAACGCATGGGGCTTATAGATGGCGCGTATACACTTGAATTTTTTTATGTTCCTTTGGCGCTTTCTTTCTTATAATAGTTAGCGCGACAGAGAATAATGCCTGTCTGAACACCGTGTGTGACGTGCCATGAAAATTAGTTAAGTATATCCAGTGAAGTGATCAGTACGTTTGGGTTTGTGATCGATACACACATTTGTTGACGTACGTACGTATGCGAGTAGGAAAAGAAAACCTGAACAATAGTATGGTTACCATGATCGAGTGAACTTGCCTAAAACATGTGTTTCATGCATGGAGATGGAATGGAGCAAGCACAGCGTGCTCCTCATCATCGATCTGTTGCGGTCACGGTGTAGCCTGGAGATGGAATATGGAGCAAGCAGCGTACCTAGCTCGGGAATGGAGGAGAGGAAGCCACGCGCGTTGGCGGCCTCGTCGTCGCGCCGTGTCAACGCGCGAGGGTACGGTACCGGTGTGGCCCGCGCGTCTGGCTGGGGCAGCCAGGCAGCAGCTGGCGCCGCGAGGTCGTCGGCACGCGGGGTGGCATGGGGACCGCAGACGCGCGTGAGGCGGTGGCGACGACCGGCGTCGGGCGGGGTGGCGGCGGCGTCCTTGGTGTGGCGGGCCAAGTGGCATGGGCGTAGGGGGAGAGGAATCGACGAAGAACGCAAGGAAGAAGATGGCACTGGTATATATATGCCACGCCCCTTTACTCCCGGTGCCATCCCCCCACTGGGAGTAAAGGTCCGGTTGGTAATAAGCACCAGGAGTAAAGGTTTTTTTGGCGGGCCACGAAACTGCAGCCCACCTTTACTCCTGGGTGGGCTTCCAACCCGGGAGTAAAGGTGGGTTGCAGTTTCGTTTTTCGCCTGTTTTAAGCAAATTTTTTTAAAAGAAATGCAATAGTCTTGTTAAATACATAGTAAATTAAATAAAAGGCATAAAATTATTTTGTTAAAAATATGGATTTTCTTTTTCTTTATTGCACATAGGAAAAATCTATAACCTAACTTTTTTTTATTTTTTGTTATAATTATAAAACATAATGTAACTAATATTTATTATTTCGTTAATGCAAAAATGTAGTGTTCAATTAAAATTATTAAAACTATTGGTTTTGGACAGGAAATTTGTTTTCACATCATTTTAACGTTAATATTTTAATTTTTCATCACTCAATATCCTAATTTAACTTTTCGAGAGAGAAATCCCACCAAATCAAACATTCATTTAATTTGAAACACGACATAATAAACATTTGAATTCACAATTATTACATAATATCTCAAACACACACTACATTAAATCACTATATCATCAAGTGGGCACATCAGTGAACTTCTTCTTTACGTATGTCCCTTGGTTATGATCGCGTCATAACCTTGGAGTGTCCTCATCATTTACCAAGATGCTAGGGTCTTTGTTCACTTTGAAGGGCGGAATTTGGTCATCCTTTTCATAATCTTCTGACATGTCTGACTTGTCCTCAATTCCCGCGATGACTCTTTTCCCTGAAAGAACTATGTGGCGCTTTGGCTCTTTGGTTGAGTCATTATCGTTTTTCTCTCTTTTTGGTTTGGTAGACATATCATTGACATAGAACACCTGATTCACATCCTTGGCAAGGACGAATGGTTCGTCTTTGTACCCAATATTACTAAGGTCTACTGTTGTCATTCCATACTCGTTGTCTACTGTTACCCCGCCTTCGGTCACCTTGACCCATTGGCACTTGAACAATGGGATCTTCAAAGTAGGTGCATATTCTAGTTCCCATATTTCATCTATGCGTCCATAATATGTCTGCTTATTCCTATTCGGGTCTGTGGCATCTATGCGGACACCACTGTTTTGGTTGATACTCCTTTTATCTTGGGCTACTATGTAGAATATGTTCCCATTTATCTCGTACCCTTTGTATGTGACGATATGCCATGATGGTTGCATAGCCAATAAATACAGTTGCTCATGGATGCTCTCATCACCTTGACATTTTTTTCGCAACCAACCGCCGAGAGTTTCCATGTGCTTACGCGTAATCCAAGCTTCAGTCTTCCCTGGAAACTCGGATCGTAAGAGATCCTTGTGTGTCTCAATATACGGATCTACCAAAGAGGAGTTCTGTAGAACTGTGTAGTGCGCTTTATTGAAATAATCATCATCCGTACCAATATATGTTTTCCTCCCTAGTGTCCCCTTTCTGCTTAGTCTCCCCTCATGTCTCGATTCAGGAACACTAATCGATTCAAGGTCGGGAATAAAGTCAACACAAAACTCAATGACCTCTTCTATTCCATAGCCCTTAGCGATGCTTCCTTCTGGGCGAGCATGGTTGTGAACATATTTCTTCAGGACTCCCATGAATCTCTCTAAGGGGAACATGTTGTGTAGGAACACACGACCAAGAATGAAAATCTCCTTGACTAGGTGAACTAGGAGGTGTGTCATGATATCAAAGAAGGAAGGAGGGAACACCAACTCAAAGCTGACGAGACATTGAACCACATCATTCTGTAGTTTAGCTAGATCGGTTGGATCAATTGCCTTCTAAGATATTGCATTGAGGAATGCACATGGCTTCACGGTGGCTAGACGTACATTTGGAGGTAGAATTCCTCTTAATGCAACTAGAAGTAATTGTGTCATGAGAACATGACAGTCATGGGACTTTAAGTTACATAATTTCTTCTCTGGCACATTTATAATACCCTTTATATTCGAGGAGAATCCAGATGGTACCTTGATGTTATTTAAGCACTCAAACATGATTTCCTTCTCCTCTTTGCTTAGAGTGTAGCTGGCAGGACATAAGTAATGGCGTCCATCATCTGTCTTCTCTGGATGCAGGTTGTCTCTTTCTCTCAAACAACGTAGGTCCTGTCGTGCTTCAAATGTGTCCTTAGGCTTTCCATACACACCCATGAAGCCTAGCAGGTTCACACAAAGATTCTTCGTCAGGTGCATCACGTCGATCGAGCTGCGGACCTCTAGGACTTGCCAATAGGGTATGTCCCAAAATATGGACTTCTTCTTCCACATGGGTACGTGACCGTTAGCGTCGTTCGGAATAGGTTGGCTGCCATGTCCTTTTCCAAAGACGACTTTCACATCATTGACCATATCGAGTACATCCTCACTAGTTCGGTTGTGAGGCTTGGTCAGGAGGTCTGCCTTCCCTTTAAAATGCTTGCCTTTCTTTCTTACGGGGTGATTTGCAGGAAGAAATCGACGATGGCCAAGGCACACGACCTTTCGATATTTTTTCAAGAATACACCTCAAATATCACCAAAGCAGTGTGTGCATGCATTATATCCCTTGTTTGACTGTCCTGAAAGATTACTTAGAGCAGGCCAATCATTGATTGTTACGAACAACAATGCTCGTAGATCAAAGTGTTCCTGTTTGTACTCATCCCACACACGTACACCTTCTTTATTCCACAAAATGAGAAGTTCATCAATAAGTGGTCTTAGGTACACATCGATGTCATTGCCATGTTGCTTCAGGCCTTGGATGAGCACAGGCATCATAATGAACTTCTGCTTCATGCATAACCAAGGAGGAATGTTGTAGATACTTAGAGTAACAGGCCAAGTGCTATGACTACTGTTCTGCTCTCCAAAAGGATTGATACCATCTGTACTTAAAGCAAACCTTAAGTTTCTTGCGTCATTTGCAAACTCCAGGAATTCTCTGTCGATTGCTCTCCACTGGGACCCATCAGCAGGGTGTCTCAACATATTGTCTACCTTATGGTCTTCTTTGTGCCATCACAACAATTTTGCATGTTCTTTGTTTCTGAACAGATGTTTCAAGCGTGGTATTATAGGAGCATATCACATAACCTTGGCAGGGATTTTCTTCCGCGGACGTTCACCCTCAACATCACCAGGGTCATCTCGCCTGATCTTATACCGCGATGCATGGCATACCGGGCATGCATCCAATTTCTCGTACTCTTTGCCACGGTACAGGATGCAGTCATTAGGACATGCATGTATCTTCTCGATTTCTAGCCCCATAGGACAGACAACTTGTTTTGCTTCGTAGGTAGTAGCGGGCAATTCATTGTCCTTCGGAAGCATCTTCTTTTGGATTTTTAGTAACTCTCCAAATTCCTTGTTAGATACACCATTCTTTGCCTTCCATTGCAACAATTCTAGTGTGGTTCCCAACTTTTTCTGCCCTGCATCACAAGTTGGGTATAACAATTTCTTGTGATCTTCTAGCATCCGCTCGAACTTGATCTTCTCCTTTTCACTTTCACATTCTCTTTGTGCGTCATGAATGACCTGACAAAGATCATCAGCCGGCTCATCTTCTGCGGCTACCTCTTCTTCAGCTTCTCCCATTGCAGTATCATTGAAGCACGCACCATCAGGAATAATATCATTGTCGTCCCATTGTTCTTCTTCACCTTCTTCCATTACAACGCCAGTTTCTCCGTGCTTCGTCCAACAAATATAGTTTGGCATAAAACCCGACTTGAACAAGTGTGAATGAAGAGTCCTTGAGCAAGGATATTCCACCGTATTCTTACATATGGCACATGGGCAGCACATGAAACCGTCGCGTTTGTTTGCCTCGGCCGCACGTAACAAAGAATGCACGCCGTCAATGAACTCTTGGGAGCGGCGATCAGCATTGTACATCCAATGCCGGCACATCTGCATTACATGACATAAATACCATATTAAAACCTAGATCATAATTAATTATTTATACAACATGCGTGCCACCACAAAAGGTACAAATTTATGAAAGCATCGCTACAATGTAGACAATCCCAACTACCACTAAAAGAACTAAAGCTAAAATATATTTCAGGAGCACAAGGATTTTGCGACCAATCTCAACTAAAACAGACAGATCCTCCGATTGTGCAACATCTTTGGGCTTCTTCGGCTGGATCACTGCCTCATTAGCCGCCGTATCTGCCTGTTGTGCAAGATATTTTTGCACGAGTTCAACATACTCTTCCTCCCAGTAGAAGCCTGAACATCGTCCACTGCCATCCCACTGAAATTAAAACAAAAAATTAGAACTTTAATCACAACCATCATGAAAATAGGTATAAACTAACCATAATCATTAAATACGATAAAATAACTCACATTGCGATCCGGACACTTGTAGAAGATACGATCCTTGTTGGGACCCTCCTTCTTCACTCGGTACTCCATCACAATCTTCGTCTCATCACGACACTTGCCGCATGGAATGAGAGGGAGGCCCGGCCTAAGTCGCTTTGGAAACCCATGAGAGGCCGAGGACCCGGAAGCAGTTGCCATCTACTCTCTATACTCATTTTTAATACACTATAAATTTCTCATTTTATAAACAAATAAAATTAAGAAACTATAAAATTTTCTATATCTCTAAACAATGAAATTTTTAATGGTCATTGTGTTCTCGTCTTTTACTGCGGCAGGTAAGTAATTCACATGATATTTCCGCAAATTAACAGAAGAATGGGAGTGTACACACATAACAATCGATTATCGTTTATATTTATATATATACTACGTTTGGGTACGGTGATTGACAGACTACTGCGACGATATCGGGACGTGTGAATAAATAACCATCCGTACTAGTTGACCTTGCTTACGTGATCATCTCGACGAGCATTTCTCCACCGGACGGCACCGTACTTGGCCACGGAAGAGCTCCGATTCTACGAGGAAGGGAGCACGGTCTTCCACGACCGTTTCCGCTCTCCCTCGTAGAATCAAAGCTCCTCCTTGACATCCGTTACCGCTCAGTAGAGAACATGCTCGCCGAAATAAACACGGTCCGCTAGTTCAACTAGCTACTTTAACCTTCCTTCATGTAAATATGCAAGCTTGAAGTGATTTTGAGCTCAAATTGCTTACAAATAAAAAAAACCACAATAAAGAACCATATATATATAGTGAACAAAATGGGATAAGACAATGATGAAACATGAGAGTATGAAGTTGGTAACCTTTAGAACCGAAGAATCGACGGAGGAATCGAAGAAATCGATGGAGGAATCGAAGAATGGATGGAGAAAGAGCAAGAACACTGCTTAAATTTGAACTTAAGCTCTCGGGCGGGCTCGGGGAGGAAGAAGACGTCCAGCAGGATTTATAGCTCAAAAACATGTTTTAATAAATAACCATCCGTACTAGTTGACCTTGCTTACGTGATCATCTCGGCGAGCATTTCTCCACCGGACGGCACCGTACTTGGTCAAGGAAGAGCTCCGATTCTACGAGGAAGGGAACACGGTCTTCCACGACCGTTGCCGCTCTCCCTTGTAGAATCAAAGCTCCTCCTTGATGTCCGTTACCGCTCGGCAGAGAACATGCTCGCCGAGCTGAACACGGTCCGCAAGTTCAACTAGTACGAATTTTATATAATTTTCTAACTATTTTCTAAGTTTTTCATTTCATAAAAAGTTAAAATAAAATGTTTAGTCGCGGAGTCCATAGAAATGACCATATTTTGACCTAGCAACGCATTGTCAATTGTCATTGCATTGCATTGCACCCCGGACCGGACTCCGGACAATAAAATACTATGGTCGATCGATGCCGTTCTTTGTCGTACAGTCGCACGGCGACGGCCGACGGACCCGTTCAACCACCAAATCTGTCAGGCCCGGCTGTTCGGGCGTATCGTCAAAAGAGAACGGATTTGCTTTCTATTGCACGGCCTTGCATTGCATCTGTCATACCAGTCGAAGGCACTAGTCCCTATACTCATTTTTTAATACACTATAAATTTCTCATTTTATAAACAAATAAAATTAAAAAACTCTAAAATTCTCTATATCTCTAAACAATGAAGTGTGCTATGCATGCTACAAATGAACGGTGAATACTAGTTTTTAATAGCTACTTTAACCTTCCTTTATGTAAATATGCAAGCTTGAAGTGATTTTGAGCTCAAATTGCTTACAAATGAAAAAAAAAACAACAATAAAGAACCATATATATATATTGAACAAAATGAGATAAGACAATGGTGAAAAATGAGAGTATGAGATTGGTAACCTTTACAACTGAAGAATCGACGGAGGAATCGAAGAAATCAACGGAGGAATCGAAGAATGGATGGAGGAACAATGGAGGGAGGAAGCAAGAACACTAGTGCAGTGAGCTTCAAAATGTGCTGAGCTCGGGCTCGGGGAGGAAGGAGACGGCTGATATATAAAGGGGGAACCTTTAGTCCCGGTTGGTGGCTCCAACTGGGACTAAAGGTCCCTCCCAACGGCTCCTGTGCCAGACAGAGGTGGCAGAGACCTTTAGTCCCGGTTGGATCCACCAACCGGGAGTAAAAGTCTACCTTTAGTCCCGGTTGGTGGCTCCAACCGGGACTAAAGGTCCCTGCCACCTCTGTCTGGCGCAGTAGCCATTGGGAGGGACCTTTAGTCCCGGTTGGAGCCACCAACCGGGACTAAAGGTATCTCTAGTCCCGGGCGCAAAAAATGCCGGGACTAGAGCCCATTTTGGCCGAGGATCAAAGGTCTGTTCTCTACTAGTGTGTAAAGACAAATTGCTTCATCATTCAACCACTGTCATTAAGTGAACTATGGATCATATGGATGGATAGATGAAATTGTAATATTACGATCGAGTGATGAAGAATATAGAGATGACGTGGATCAACGTGGTTGCAGAGATATAGAAGTTAATGACTTTTAGTTGGTTCCATCTATATTGGTTATATAGATTCAGTGCTACAGATTCGGTAGTTGTGCATTCCGGGTTATGTCACCACAACTGTGCTATGTCAATGCACATGGATGTTACTAGAACCTAGTACGTACTGGTTGGAGCTACGGTTATTCAACAAATAACCAATATATATAATTAATTTGTCACTATTATGACTAGCTCGTGCTTGTTCACCCCTAGGTTGGATACAGATGATCCCCCGTGTTCATGAGAAGGGATGGCTAAGCTAGATACATGTGTTTGATCTTATAAAGATGATGACACAATCGAATCCTTACAATGAGAAAACAAATATGCAGCCTGGGAACAGCTATCTTGTGATAGACTGATAGCAATATAAATGGTGCTCACGAGCAAACCTTTATTGCAAGATATATATGACTATTCAGACTAGTAAAAGTGTAATAATAGAAAAGTACCTACTAGCGATTCCCACAAGCACTGATAAAAGAATGTAAATAATCACTGGTACTGGACCAAAATATATACTACGGTAGACACTAAAAGAAAGTGAGAGATGGATGAATAGAAGTGTTGGGAACAAAGCTGCGAGTATGGTACGTTTGGAGTGGGAGGCAAAAGGAAAGTGAGCACTAGATAACTTGAAATTACACCTAATGTGAGGTATAACTGAAGTGCACCCAACCACTGCCGCTGATAAATTTGGTGAGCGTAAGCAAGGTGGAAGCCGGCTCATGGGCTCCTTCACTGACGGCGCACCATTTCCCCATGGGTCTTTTGGCTAGATGCTTCCACTAGCCGGGATGACTCGCAGGTGTGGTGTGTGTTGGTGTCAGTGGACACACGCTAGGTCACCATCTACGAGACATTGGTGTTGATCATTATTTCCTGCTCATTTATATCTGTCGCATCATCTTTATAGAACTTGGAGCAGTTGTGTTCCTAGCCATCCTCGTCCGGCGAGTGTCGGCAGTGGCATCCGGCCACGGCGAGTGTCGGCAGCATTGCTTCAGCCAACCATGACAAGCGCAGGCCTTGACGCAGCCCCAATTGCGCGAGTGGAGTGGCACTGGTGCTTGTGTCCGTGCTTGTGCATCGGCCTCTATCTTCTTTACCTGTTGTTTGTGCTGGAGTTCATTGACATCTCTGTTCTCCTGATTCTTCCCATGTTGGTACTTAATGTTCTGTTTGCGATCATAGCCTCTGCCTGAGCACCATGGAGCTTTGGAGTGGGCTCGCAAGAGGTGCAGCTCTAGATGGCCATGGCAGACAGGCATTCCAGCGGATGGGGACTGCTGGCAAGCACCATGTTTTTTTATTACTGTCACATCATTTGCACTAGCGTGTGATATAACTATCAATACTAATGTTATTTGCACTGGCGGTGGGTATAAGGGTACTATCAATGAAGATGTATTTGTACTAGCAGTTCTTAAACTAGCATCTATGCAAATTCTTTGTTTTCACACTGGTGGAATAAAAATACCGCCAGTAGAAATCGGTTTTCTACTGTCAGTACGAACATCTTGTGTACTTGTGGGGTTTCTTCACAGAGGGCCATCAACATTGCCAAAACTGGCTAATGTTGTTCTACCATCCAGGAAAGATCAGGAAAACTGGCCTAACTGGTTGAAACTCACTTAGCAAGTTTTACTAATTTCATCAAAATTTTAAAGCCAACACATTTGTTTATTGAATCACATTAGTTGACCATGCAAATTTCCATTTTTAATCTCAAGAAAAAAGAAGTAGAAAATTAGATCCCTAGGTGTTTATAACCAGAAAAAAGGAAAGAAAGATAAAAGCAACTAAAAGACTGTTCGTTGGACAATCAATCCGTGCGTCCACAGCACCACCGAGTGAAAGAACCTAGAATCGGACCAGGTGCTGATATGCGCGGCCACTGGAGGCTAGACAAGCGTCCATTAATTTTCCAACGTACGACGGACCACATGCCACAAACATTTGGACTCCTGGTAGCCATGTGGCACATTTTAAATCCAGGTACTCCTGTCAGTCCATTCATGGTGCTTGATGGCCGTGGACGATATACTTGTTTTGAATATTAATAAATCTGTGGCAACCAAAAGAAACGTTATATCTGCAAGCAACACCCAGCTGCAAACTGATTCTAGCAAAGAAAAAAATAACAAGCACCAGTGATGCTAGCACAATATAACCGCTTATATATACGGTGCTTTCTGTTCCACAAATAACTCATCTAATGCAAGTACTGTATCCCATGATGGGGTAGTAGAGGCAAGTGGAAGAGGTGGTAACTTGGAGTCCAGGGTGTTTGAAAGAGGCTGTCATTGTGTGTTGGCAAAACAGGAGTGATATGGTCTGCCAAGGGAATGGACCTGATCTCCATAAGTTGCTCACTCCACAACAAAGTAAAGAAAAAAATGACGTCTAATTCTGTATGCTTGGTTCGTGCTCAAAACAAACTACATATGTAGTGAATGGAATTATCATGGATGAAAGTTGGCCTAAATGATTCAATATACACTTACCATTTAAGAAAAGACTGAACACATATTTCTAATCTTCCTGCATAGCATTTTGTTTTGCAATCCTATTTGATATTGGCCACCGAGAATCATAGGCTGGGCATCCAGTAGTCGTCATCTGACAACAAATTCAGAAGATGACTGTGAATAAAAAGTTTGGTGACCATCGTGGTCCCATGTTGATAATGCAAAATACACTGGAAGACACATAGGTTGGCTGGTCGAGACCTTCCTAGTGCAACAGGCCACCCCATAAAACGTGCACCTAGAAGAAATGATTGAAATATTGTTCAAGATACATGTATTTTGCATGTACCCAAACAAAAATAAGACATGTTGGCTGGTCCAAGTTTTGTAAAACATTTGCATCAGTCTCTCCATACGATGGAACATTACTTTGACGCATCTCCTGGGTTGAATGAAATCTAAGAGAACTTTGGGTTCACACGTTCAGCATTGCTGGCCACGATAGGGAGAATGGTTGGCAGCAGGTTAGGTTGGCAGAGCTAACACACCATGGTGGTGAGCACAGCACCAACCGTAGGCAATGCGGAAACTTGTGGTGGGTGGGGCATCACAAGGGCGCATGCCAAAAACAGCATCGTCGAAGCCGATTTAGCATGGCATTAGGGGTGGCATGGAAGACGCATGGAATGATTTATAGAGGACCAGAAGAAGGGGAGTGAGATCACTGGACACATTGGTAGCCCATTTGGCCTTGGACTTACATAAGCAAGAAAGTATTGCATTTAATTAGGTTTGGCCTATTTTACTTTCAATTAAATCTAATAATTCTAAGGCCTAATCAAACGCTAGGTGCCAGAAAGGTTTAGTCCTCCCATATGAGAAATTGACTAAAGATTCACCAAACTTGATTAGGTGCAACTGTGATGACTAGCTAGTTGTAAAATTGAGAAAGGCGAAGGCCGTGCCACATGGGCATGCATGGGGAGCTAATGCGAGGTGCCACATCGGTCTGGCCAGCCATGACAAGATGTGGTGTGTGGTTAGTTAGTTTTTGTACCTGTGCTGATTGATGGTACTTTCATGATGGTAGATGGCAGGACGAGTAATGGACATGGTTTCTTGTAACCAATATCAGTTATATCTATATCTATACCTAATAGTAAAGAGGCAAAATTTCTGCCACAATTTTTTTCATCCAACTCTTATCTCTATTCGGATTCTAGTTTTTTGTCTTATAATTGTCTTTTCAATGTCCCGTTCAGTTTGGATCTGTGAATTTGCAATTCGAGGTCCGCCAGCTCGAGTAAAAGGCGGAGTCTACTCTGCGGCTGTATCGTCTTGTTGAAGTGCGTTCTTTCCCTTGGACAGTTGCAGACACAACAGTTGCACGCGAATTGAGGTAGGAGACAACCACGTCTGTAATTCTATTGCTGTTGAGCGTTGGGTGTAGTAGGGTGAAACAAATTTATGGATTTTTGCTTGGTACATACGAGGAAGTACACCAGGAGATTTGTTTGTTAGCTATTATTTATTTCGTCCCAGTTTTTTCTCCCGACTCCCGAGCCTACACAAGCGCCCAGCTCGCTGGCTCGCACATTTTGCTGGCAACGCGCCCTGTTGGGTTCGCGCGTTTCACCGGCAGTGCGCCCCTCCGACCTTCACACGTTGCTCCTCACGGTACGCTATGCCAGCCCTACGTGTCGCACCAGGCCCGTGGCTTGTTGGCTCCGCGGCCTTGCCATGCCGCGCAACATTGTAGACTCCGGGCGATGCATATGCCGGGAGCCCAGGACTCTCTGGGCCGTGCCAGCCGCATGTGCCCCTCCGCCTGCGGACCCTGTGCAGTGCTGCATATCTGCACGGCTACGCCTTCCTGCTGCTTCCACTCTCCGCTCCGCCACCGCCCACCATGCTGCCGCACGTGGTGGTCTCACATTTGGAGAGAGGCGGAAGTGGACTGATGAGTTAAAAAACAGTAAATTCGGTCCCTAAATTTATCCTATGTTTTTTTTAAATGCAATGCACATGCCAAAATGTTCTTAATTTTGGAGCCCGATGGCTATGTATTGTCTGTAGTAGCAAAAACAACTAATAAAATATATATCCTATCGCAACACTATGACAAAATAGCTTTTGTGGATGACATTAGCTTTTGTGGATGAACCAGCTCAGTCCCAGTCAACGCGTCCATGCATAAGGAGAGACAGATTTGTTGTACGACTACAAAAGACGACAAACATCGAACCGTAGTCGACGAAGCTGCCAGCGTATGCAATGGAGAACCATCTGTGGCCCGTGCACGACCACTCTGGTGAAGACAGACGGTAACCCGTATGTTTGTAAGATGCTTGTCATCGAGGGTGTCGATAACATATTGCCGTCGGAGGATTCAAAGATGGCACAACTGTGAGGGTGAGAAAGGTGTTAATTAAAAGTTTATGAATAAAAATAACAACCCGTTTCAACGCACAGGCACTTTTACTTATTACTAATAAGTGCCTTAGTTCATCATCTAAGTGTGTCGTGACATGCTCAGCTTGTGCTTGTGTAGTCCTGCCACGAGCCCAAGACAATACGTGGAGCGGGGTCGGCAGATTAAAAAAAAATATGGCATATAAGACATAGTCCGACATGCGGCCGTACGTGTAACACCTCGGGTGTTAGCCTTGCATAACTTGACTTGCATAGCATGAGCATGATCATAAAGCATTCATATGTAAGCTTTGACACTTGAAACATTGGATTGAAACACCTGCAACGTTTGCTTATTATCGCATGTTTCTTAAACATATGCAACTTTTCTCGTTATTTCCTGTCTCCATGTGTCTATGCATATGATCATGAGTGGACACATGTACTTAGTGGATGTGAGTCACACAAACATGTAGCCACACCTAGGGTAGCAAATAGGACCTTATTCATGGTTACATTTCATGAACCAACATTTAAGCTCCATGTGATTACACTAGCTAGCTCTATGAGTGACTACTACATGAAATGATTGAATGACCTTGCAAATTGCTTAAACATGTTTAGAGTATCATTATGAACAACTTTGATATTCATGGTTAGGGGTAAAAAGGTCATTAAGCCATGCTTTGATGTGTATCATCATTTAAAAGTGACATGTTTGACTAAAGTTGAACTAGGTGTTAGAGACCTTGCATGGAGGAGATCACTAAAGCAAAGTTGTAGTGTTTGACATAAGGAACAACTTTTATTTTTAGGTCATGGACTGATTTAGCTTCTAACATGCTTGAATGGGTCCCACAAAAACCAGCAAAATCAAGCTTTCAACATGCGTATATGAACTTTACCAAGGAACATGCTTGAATGCTTCCTAGTCTTAGCATATATGAACTTTGGAAAAAATTTGAGGACCAGTGCATGTGTAGATCTATAGTTATAGATTTTTCTTTTATGAATAGTTAATCCTTATGTAAATTTTTATAAATTATTTATGAATCCGAAATTCATGAAAATTTTTGGAGGTAATCCTAGTAGTATATGGATGCTAAGAAAAATAGGAAATCTGTTGCTTGACACTTTTCAATAAGGTTTTCCATTTATGCTATTTCAAGCATTGCTGCCTTGTCATTTTTGCATAGGATGTTCTACTTGGTAAAATGACATGAAATTTTTATAGTAGTCCTTTGATAGCATTAGTAAGGCACTGTAAATTTTTGAGAATTTATGAAGTACATCTGATATGTGTTTATTATTTAACCTAGATATCTAAATAAAATAATAAAGGCATTTAAATAAATAATTTGGACTTCACCATTATATTATCTTAAATGTAATTGGTATGCTTACACTGTTGGTAGATATTATGTGGTCAAATTTTGAATGATTACCTGAAGTAGAAGTATTGTTACTTTGTATTGCATATTGAATAGTTTCCGGATAGATTCTATAGTTTGAGGAGTTGCATGTTGAAAGTGATGTGTACTGTAAAAATGGTTAATCACAAAGTTGTAGAGAATTTGATAAGATTTCTAGAAAGTCCAGGATCACTGAATTTGGATTAGTAGAACTCCAGTTATGAGTGAAACAAGTAGCTACTGTTTTGTAGCATAATCGATGCATTGTGAAAATAGTTAATTAAATAATCGAGAAGAGATATGCACCTACTCAATAAACATGATGCACTTGTTAACATATATGCATTCGTAATACTTATGCCATACTCATGCATCTAGGATCGGAGGAAGAGATCACGTTGCTGGAATTCGAAGAAGCAGAGGAAGGGAATCAGCAGGAGGATCCGCAAGCCGCAGCTCCCGAAGGCGTGGAGCAGAACCCTGAAGAGCTTCCGGAGTGTCCTGACCACCGCCCTACTTCCTTTCTGCGAGGCAAGCCCCGGAGCATTATAAGTCTCCCAGTAATTTACAAATGTTTACTTACGTACTTATGATTGATGCATTAGGTTATAAGAGTTGAGTGGAACCACTTGATGCATGTAAATTCCTTGTCCCGATATTAACCCTTTAATCGGTATAGGTCCAGGATCGAATATATGCTTAGCCATGCTTAGACCGGTAGAAGTCGGGTGATGTCCTATCACCTGCGAGATGTAGGTGGATACTGGGGCACGGTTGGCTATATCTGCTATCGTGGAACAGAACCATGGAGTAAAAGTAAATCGAGACCGGACGGGAAGTCGATAGAGAAGCAACAAGACATGGAGGTCTTGGGTGTGGATCTATCCTCGTCTATGTCGATTAAGGACCGTACCGTTGTTGGCGCTTTTGATAAGATTGAACGCATGCCTCTCACTTAGCTGGCCGGATAACTCGTTCCGACCGCGAAGCCGAGTAATTCAACTCAGGCCGGGAACCATTCTATTGTGCGCTCCTTCCGGGGAACGATCAGACTGAGCCCAAGGGCAGGCTTGGCCTGAGCATCCTGGCATCTGGTGTTCCAGATTGTGCGGCGCGGTACGAACCCGCGAAATGTATACATGAGTTGTACCAAAGGTGACCTAAGGCTATCGTGGCTGGTAGACCTGGGTTTGTGTTAGGAATAAATTCCTAGCTGGTTGAAATCGATGCGAATCGCCGTCTCTCCCGGATAGTGAGAAACTTGGCTAGTCCCAACATCGTAGCAACTGTGTTATGAAACATGATGGTTCGGATGAATATAGAATTACAATACCTGCTATGGTTACTATTGTATGCTTCTAAATAATATACCACATGTTTGGCACAGGATAGTTGCTAACCTAGAAATGGATAGTTATAATTAACCTGGTAAAGAATTTGTAACTGTACCATGATTCAATTGCTTTTACGCAAAAATGTTGTCAAGTTACGTCCACTTATACAGCATTGCATAATCCTTGGAGTCATTTTATTTCTGGTTCATGACGGGTAAGTCTAGCTGAGTACCTTCTCGTACTCAGGGTTTTATTTCCCATTGTTGCAGATGGCACTGTGTATCATGGTTATTGCAAGAGTTGCTTCTATCCCGCCGTGGATGTGGAGTAAGCCTTGGGCAGGCTTCTTTATTAATTCCTATCCTTGCTTTTGTGGACCGTGATCCGATTTGGCACTGTATCAAACTATGTTGGAAACTTTATTTTCGAACTTAATTGCTTCTGCTTTATTTATCAAACTCGGTTTGTAATAATTTTTATTCGTACTCTGATGACGAAATGTATCTGTGAACTTTATGTAATATGTGGCATGTTTGTTGAATCCTGTACGATCTTAGTTGTTGTAAATCGTTTATCGAGACCCGTCGTGGTACTCGATGGACTACCGGGTTTATATGGGTTCAAGTATGACAGCGCGACCATTTGCGGGCTGCCATTGTACTTATACTCTTATAAATTGGTCGGTTCTGCGACAGCTGGTATCGGAGCAAGATTCAACGTTAATTGTCACAAGTGTATTTGAAACAAAAGTTTTTGTTTTCCAAAAACCCTTCTCTAGCAACTAATAGTTATATAATAGGCATTTGAAATCTAAAGTGTGCCAATGATCACTTTCCTTATGCCTAAATTAAGGACTATTAGGTGGCTATTTAAGTACTAACATGGGGGTTTCTACTTCGTCGTCCATACGGCGTGCTATTGTATGGATGCCATTCACTTGAGTGGTAATGTATGGATCAAATGCCTCTACGCCAAGGTAAGATGATGAGTGTATGACCGCAAGATGTGAGCGTGCGGTCGGGGAGAGTTAGCTTTGGTACGACTATGTAGGCATGCTTGCATGTGTATATGGTACGTATTTAATTGTGGGTTTAAATTATTGTCGGGTAGCTTGATACGGAAGTATATGTATGGGTATACATATATGAAAGTATTTACAACTACATTCTGCATATTTCATTATGGGTTTAGGGCTGAAATGGAATTCTTATGCAGGTACACTAACAACGAAACGTGTAGCTCGACTAGTTACGCTATTTACGAGAGAACGTATGTATGCCACCGTGTCTACCGTTAGAAACAAATTTTTCCTAAGTTTGTGAGGACGTACAGAACGAGCATGCATCATGATAATTATCAGTCACATAATTACATTGTTCCTCCCCTTATAAAATTCTTACTCGGTTATGTAACTCTTATCCATTATGGCATTGTCTCACCAAAGGGTACATGTTAATGGTGCAGATGGCACACACCAAGCAGACTGCTCGCAAGTCCACCGGAGGCAGAGCTCCCAGCCGTCAGCTTGCTCCATGTACCCGTCAACGTCACACGTTCCTTGGAGAGGTTGGGATGCCTACACTCTTGTGGAGAGTGCTCAGCTATGTAGGCTATCCTGATAGAATGGAACCCCGCTACTTCTGGGCGAATGAGTAGTTGGGAGAAGGTCTCTTAGTTACTGTGGAGGCCGTTGTTCGTCCCCGAGGTGACGATTCTGATTGGACAGGCTGGTGTTATGAGTCAACTGGCAGGACTGCTGAAGAAGCAGCTGGCAGGGCAGCCTTTGGGATCCTGAGGGATATCATGGATCGTTTTCCTCAGGAGCTGGCAGCCGCTTTGGTTGGAGTCTTTCTGAGGGGTAACCCCTCCACTGACTCATGGCAGCAGGCAAGAGGAAGATCTTTGGAGATTGGTGCAGTAGAAGGGCAGAACAGTGATAATCCTTCCATGAGCGCCATGTTCGCAGTGATGAGAGTGTTAGATGGAGTAGAAGGTAGCCTCAGGCGAGTGTCTGGTGCTCTTGGTCATGCCCGCGAGGACCGACGTCAGCTTCAGAGGGAGCATGACGCCGAGATTGAGAGGCTCACTAAAGAGATGACTCGGTTAACTCACCAAAGGAATGCGGCCTGGACCAGGGAAGATGTTCTGAGAGCTCGACAGTTCGAGCTGGGGTAGCAGCTGGCCAATGCGGAAGAATACAACGATCACCTACATGAAGAGGTTCATCTACTGAATAACCAGCTCCACCCTTATGTCCCACCTGGAGCCACAGAGATGGATCTAGAAGGGGACGAGGATGAAGAAGAAGTAGAGCCTGAAGAAGAAGTGGAGCCTGAGGAAGGAGATGACCCTACGTCTGACCTCGATAGTGATCATGATGAGGATTAGATCGCTTAGTACTTAGTGGAAGGTCTAATGTATCACCTTTATTCATGTAACGGACCTGTAGTTCGAATTTGGCATTAGTAACCCGACTATCATGTAATGTTGATTAATCGCATGTGTGGATGAACATCAATGCAATTTCAGTCCTTTGTCGGTAATCACGATTTAATTGCATGCGTTATGAGCGCGATGAGTGGTCAAATTGGGGATGTCATATTGTGAGAATGAATTGTTATGCCTCTATTTTTATTGTGATTTTGAGAATTTTCTCTAGTAATTTCAGTTTGGCATGAGTACCTAATTCATCTGCAATCTCTTGACATCAACCAATAATCGCTTATTGTTGCAACTTCGCAGATGACGCGCACCCGTGCTGGAGCTGGTGGCAGCCAGGATGGCAACCATGACGACTTGCCACCCCCACCGCTGCCATCTGCTCAGGAGTTCTTTACCCAATTCCTAGGGAGCCAAAGGACAATGGAGGAAGCTTTGCGCCTTATCGCGCAAAACACTGCTCGTGGCCACCCACATCAACCAGGGCCCGAGCCAAATCAGCACAGTACATTCAAGGAGTTTCTGGATACGAAGCCTCCAATCTTCAAGGTGGCTAAGGAACCACTGCAGGCCGATGAGTGGCTGAATACCATTGAGCAGAAATTCCGTCTGCTGAGGGTCACGGAGCATCTGAAAGCAGAGTATGCTTCTAATCAATTGCAAGGACCAGCCGGGATCTGGTGGACACATTTCCTGTCGTCTTTGCCTGCTAATGCGCGAGTTACCTAGGAACAGTTCAAGCTGGCTTTTAGGGGACACCATATTCCCCCAGGCCTGATGTGCATGAAAGCAGCCGAATTTATGAGGCTCACTCAGGGAACAAAGTCACTCACAGAATATATGCACGCATTCAACAACTTGTCCAGATATGCTCCAAGTTTTGTGGATACTAAGGAGAAAAAGATAGAGAGTTTCAAGCGAGGTCTGGGTACTAAACTTATGAAGACCATGGCAAATTCTAGGTGTGCCACGTACAATGAGTTTATTAGTGATGCCTTGACCCAAGAAAATCACAACAACATGCATGCAGTTGCCAAGGGTCGCAAGAGGGCATATGAGGCCGGTGCGTCCGGATCTTTCCAGTCAAAAGCGCCTATCACAGCTAGGCCACAATTCCGTCCACCTGCACCTACGTTTAGGCCTCCACCACCGAAAGCTCAGAATAATAGGCCACAGAAACCATTCCGTAAGGCGTTCACTATTGCCTTACCAAAAGGAAATGGCAGTCAGGACAGCTCCATCGGATTCAGAAGTAATCAACCATGTTTCAACTGCAACCAACTAGGTCATTGGACCAAGGAATGCCCCCACCCCAAGAAGAATAGCAACCAGAATCAGAACAATCAGAGATATGCGAATGCCAGGGCACGTCAGGGACACGTGCATTATACTGCTGTAGAAGAAGTGCCCGCTGGAGAAGTTGTCATGGATGGTATGTTTCTTGTCAACAAGCATCCCGCTGTTGTTTTATTTGATTCGGGAGCTTCTCATTCATTTATAAGTCAAGCATTTGCATCTAGACATGATCAAGAAATAATTGAAGTAAGCAAAGGGGGTTATAACATAAGTTCAGCAGGGGGTACTGTTACTACCAAAAAGATAGTCAAAAATGTGCTCATCTCTATACAAGGGAGGGAGTACACAACAGATTTGATAATATTGCCCGGGTTATCGATAAGTGTAATCTTAGGCATGAATTGGATGAAGGATCATGGTGTTCTTATTGACACTAGCACCCGTACTATTATGTTGAGAGAACCCACGGGAGGGAATGCTTTTCTAGTACCACTCTCCCACAATTTCGAGCCCCAACATTTAGCCTGTGCTATCCAAACCACCACCATATGTGATATCCCCGTGGTTTGTGAGTTTTCGGATGTATTTCCAGAGGAATTACCAGGTCTACCACCGGATAGGGACGTGGAATTTAAGATCGAGTTAGTGCCAGGTACGGCACCCATATCCAGAAGGCCCTATAGAATGCCACCCAATGAGTTAGCAGAACTTAAGGTTCAATTGCAAGATCTGTTGGACAAGGGTCTTATCCAACCTAGCTCATCTCCGTGGGGATGTCCAGCATTGTTTGTGAAAAAGAAGGACAAGTCACTGAGGATGTGTGTAGATTACAGACCACTCAATGCTGTGACCATCAAGAACAAATATCCGTTGCCCCGCATTGACATCTTGTTCGATCAGCTAGCAAAGGCAAAGGTATTCTCCAAAATTGACTTGAGATCAGGTTACCATCAGATAAAGATCAGACCGGAGGATATACCAAAAACTGCTTTCTCTACTAGGTACGGCTTATACGAGTATTTGGTTATGTCTTTCGGACTAACAAATGCTCCAGCCTACTTCATGTACCCGATGAACTCGGTATTCATGCCCGAACTTGATAAGTTCATGGTCATGTTTATCGATGACATATTGATTTATTCAGAAAATGAGTCAGATCATGAAGAGCATCTGAGGATTGTCCTATCCAGACTGAGGGAACATCAGCTATATGCCAAGTTTAGCAAATGTGAATTTTGGTTGAGCAAAGTACCTTTCTTAGGTCACATTTTATCAAAGGATGGAATCTCTGTAGACCCATCAAAAGTACAAGAGGTCATGGATTGGAAGGCCCCAACTTTGGTTCATGAAATTCGGAGTTTTCTAGGGTTAGCAGGATACTATCGTCGGTTTATTCTAGATTTCTCCAAGATAGCTAAGCCTATGACCAGACTACTTCAGAAAGATGAGAAGTACAAATGGACACCAGAATGTGAAGCAGCTTTTCACACCCTCAGAACTTTGTTGACTACAGCACCTGTGCTAGCACAACCAGACATTGAAAAGCCTTTTGATGTATTTTGTGATGCATCAGGAATAGGTTTGGGATGTGTGCTTATGCAAGAAGGAAGAGTTATTGCATATGCTTCTCGGCAATTGAGAAAACATGAAGTCAACTACCCTACACATGATTTGGAACTGGCAGCCGTTGTTCATGCATTAAAGATATGGAGACATTACTTGTTGGGCAATGTATGTCATATCTATACTGACCACAAAAGCCTCAAGTATATCTTTACCCAGCCAGAGCTGAACATGAGACAACGAAGATGGTTAGAATTGATTAGGGACTACAATTTAGAAGTGCATTACCATCCGGGTAAAGCTAATGTAGTAGCCGATGCGCTCAGTCGGAAGTCCCATTGCAACACTATGGAAGCATTGTTAGAAGAGGGATTCAACTTGTTACATCCTGCTGTACTACACAATATCACGATTAGTTGTTCACTTGAGAGCAAAATCATAGGGCTACAGCAGACAGATGTAGGAATAAGTCACATCAAGAGAAAAATGCAAGAGCAGGAAACCAAACATTTTAGATTGGACGAAAGAGGTGTATTATGGTTTGAGGACCGGCTAGTGGTACCAAAAGACCGTGAGCTAAGGAATCAAATTTTAGCTGAAGCTCACTCGTCCAAATTGTCCATCCATCCGGGTAGTAGTAAGATGTATCAAGATTTGAAAACCCATTTTTGGTGGACTAAGATGAAGAAAGAGATCGCAGCCTATGTTGCTAGGTGTGATAACTGCAGTAGAGTAAAAGTTGTCCATATGAAAACTGCTAGACTACTTCAGCCATTGCCTATTCCAGGATGGAAATGGGAGGAAATCAGCATGGACTTTATCACAGGCCTTCCAATGATGCCACAAGGTCACGATTCAATCTA
The DNA here is from genome assembly GCF_019320115.1 of Miscanthus floridulus. Classification (NCBI taxonomy): domain Eukaryota; kingdom Viridiplantae; phylum Streptophyta; class Magnoliopsida; order Poales; family Poaceae; genus Miscanthus; species Miscanthus floridulus. Next base: position 24,878,106 of record NC_089588.1, on the reverse strand, counting down.
GGTTATTGTTGATCGTCTCACCAAGTCAGCACACTTTATACCCGTGAACACCCGGTATATAGTTGGAAAATACGCTGAGATATATGTTTCCCAAATCGTGAGACTGCATGGAGTACCTAGGACTATAATCTCAGATCGAGGACCACAGTTCATAGCTCGTTTCTGGGAGCACTTACACCAGGCTTTGGGAACCAAGCTAATTAGAAGTTCGGCATATCATCCGCAAACTTCAGGACAGACAGAGCGAGTGAACCAAATCCTAGAAGATTTACTTAGAGCTTGTGTTGTATCTTCAAAAGGTTCATGGGAGAAATGGTTACCTTTAGCTGAATTCTCCTATAACAACAGTTATCAAGCGAGTATCAAAATGGCTCCATTTGAAGCCTTGTATGGCAGGAAGTGCAGAACTCCATTGAATTGGATTGAGCCCGGTGAAAGGAGATACTTTGGTATTGACTTTGTCAATGAAGCCGAAGAGCAAGTACGTATCATCCAACAACATATGAAGGCAGCTCAATCAAGACAAAAGAGTTATGCCGACAGAAGAAGAAGACCACTAACTTTTGAAGTGGGTGACTATGTATACTTGAGAGTATCACCCATGAAAGGTGTGAAAAGATTTGGGATGAAAAAGAAGCTTTCACCAAGATATGTAGGGCCATACAAAATTTTGGAACGAAAAGGAAATGTTGCGTATAAGTTACAACTTCCACCAGAGATGAGTGCAATCTTTGATGTGTTCCATGTTTCTCAGTTAAAGAAATGTCTTCGAGTACCTGAAGAAGCTATTGCACCCACCAACGTGCAGCTTCAATCGGATTTGACCTATGAAGAAAAGCCAATTCGAGTATTAGAGGAGATGGAGAGAGTGACAAGGAGTAAGATTATTAAGTTCTATAAGGTGGTGTGGAACAATCATAGTGAACAAGATGCTACGTGGGAAAGAGAAGATTATTTACGAGAAGTTTATCCTGCCTTTTTCCAAGAATGGTAGGTCTTGCAAATCTCGGGACTGAGATTTTTATAAGGGGGAGGGGCTGTAACACCTCGGGTGTTAGCCTTGCATAACTTGACTTGCATAGCATGAGCATGATCATAAAGCATTCATATATAAGCTTTGACACTTGAAACATTGGATTGAAACACCTGCAACGTTTGCTTATTATCGCATGTTTCTTAAACATATGCAACTTTTCTCGTTATTTCTTGTCTCCATGTGTCTATGCATATGATCATGAGTGGACACATGTACTTGGTGGATGTGAGTCACACAAACATGTAGCCACACCTAGGGTAGCAAATAGGACCTTATTCATGGTTACATTTCATGAACCAACATTTAAGCTCCATGTGATTACACTAGCTAGCTCTATGAGTGACTACTACATGAAATGATTGAATGACCTTGCAAATTGCTTAAACATGTTTAGAGTATCATTATGAACAACTTTGATATTCATGGTTAGGGGTAAAAAGGTCATTAAGCCATGCTTTGATGTGTATCATCATTTAAAAGTGACATGTTTGACTAAAGTTGAACTAGGTGTTAGAGAACTTGCATGGAGGAGATCACTAAAGCAAAGTTGTAGTGTTTGACATAAGGAACAACTTTTATTTTTAGGTCATGGACTGATTTAGCTTCTAACATGCTTGAATGGGTCCCACAAAAACCAGCAAAATCAAGCTTTCAACACTTAACGAATTTTTCTAAGTCCTGGATCACTGACAGCCTGACAAGCTGACCTTGAGCATGATTTTACTCCATCTCGGTTGCGAATTAGAACTAGATTCTTGAACGAAAGTTGTAGATGGTACATCGGTCTACAAGTTCCATTTAGATGGTTTACGCAATAGAGCTATGGATTAGCAGTTAGATGAACGTCAAAACACATCGTCAGGCTCGACATTCCTTGTCTGAATCGACTGAATCAAATGTTCAGTGGCCGACACCGGCAGGAACCGAGCACCGCGTGGAGGTCGCGGTGGCCACGCGTCGCCGTTGCCCTGACCACGCAGGCCACGACGCGCTTGAGCGCGGCTTCAACACTCCAACGTTCGCCCGCAACGCCCAGCGCCCTCATTTCGTTTTTCCCGGCCTCCTTCTTCGCCCACAGCAGAGCCGCCGAGCTCCCGCACCACCACCGTCGCCATAGCCATGCGCAAGCTCGCGACGAGCCGCCCAATCGTCACCGCAGCAGCACTACTAGCTCCCCAATGACCCACTGCCTCCTCCTGTGCCTGCTGATAGCGCTTGGTAAGCCACCGCAACGCGTGCGAGCTCACCGGAGCTCCGCCGCTAGCCCTGTCACCATGGCTGGGGCACCTCCCTCCATCGTAGACCATGAAACCTTGCACGATAGGTTCGCCGTAGGACACTGGTGCTCGTCCGAGCTTTAGATCGAGCCACCGAGGTCATCACCGGCGTACCGCCGTTGTCCCGCCACGCCAATCCGCCATGGCCGCCGCCGTCGTCACTGGCGTCGACGATAGGGCCGGCCAAGTGGTTCATTAGGTGCGCTAGGTCGAGTAGGTCACGCCGTGAAGACGTCACCGCCGGCGGACTCGCCGTCGACGAGCCATGGCCGTGCGAGCTTGCTCAGCGCCGCCGGCTCTGTTTTTGTTTCGCTGACCGGTTGGGTCAACTGACCCGTGGGTCCCGCGTGTCAGCGACTCCATGTTGTAAAGCCAGTTCAGTTTGAATGCAGATTTCATATGTTTTGTAAATTTTGTATCTTCAGTTTGATAGCTTCAAAAATTATGAAATAAATTTGTTAGTGTCCCTTAGGAAGTGTAATATTTAGGAAAAATATGTTCTTGACATTTATAGTAGAAATTTTTAGAGATTTAAATAAGGATTTGAAATGTGCTTTTGAATGCAATCAAATTTGTTTATTTTATATCTAGAGCTCCTGTGCTCCAAAATTTATGAAATTTTTGTGGTAAGCTAGTATTAGCATATATGAACTCTGGTAAAAATTTGAGGACCAGTGCATGTGTAGATCTATAGTTATAGATTTTTCTTTTATGAATAGTTAATCCTTGTGTGAATTTTTATAAAATATTTATGAATCCGAAATTCATAAAAATGTTTGGAGGTAATCCTAGTAGTATATGGATGCTAAGAAAAATAGGAAATCTGTTGCTTGACACTTTTCAGTAAGGTTTTCCATTTATGCTATTTCAAGCCTTGCTGCCTTGTCATTTTTGCATAGGATGTTCTACTTGGTAAAATGACATGAAATTTTTATAGTAGTCCTTTGATAGCATTAGTAAGGCACTGTAAATTTTTGAGAATTTATGAAGTACATCTGATATGTGTTTATTATTTAACCTAGATATCTAAATAAAATAATAAAGGCATTTAAATAAATAATTTGGACTTCACCATTATATTATCTTAAATGTAATTGGTATGCTTACACTATTGGTAGATATTATGTGGTCAAATTTTGAATGATTACCTGAAGTAGAAGTATTGTTACTTTGTATTGCATATTGAATAGTTTCCGGATAGATTCTGTAGTTTGAGGAGTTGAATGTTGAAAGTGATGTGTACTGTAAAAATGGTTAATCACAAAGTTGTAGAGAATTTGATAAGCTTTCCAGAAAGTCCAGGATCACTGAATTTGGATTAGTAGAACTCCAGTTATGAGTGAAACAAGTAGCTACTGTTTTGTAGCATAATCGATGCATTGTGGAAATAGTTAATTAAATAATCGAGAAGAGATATGCACCTACTCAATAAACATGATGCACTTGTTAACATATATGCATTCGTAATACTTATGCCATACTCATGCATCTAGGATCGGAGGAAGAGATCACGTTGCTGGAATTCGAAGAAGCAGAGGAAGGGAATCAGCAGGAGGATCCGCAAGCCGCAGCTCTCGAAGGCGTGGAGCAGAACCCTGAAGAGCTTCCGGAGTGTCCTGACCACCGCCCTACTTCCTTTCTGCGAGGCAAGCCCCGGAGCATTATAAGTCTCCTAGTAATTTACAAATGTTTACTTACGTACTTATGATTGATGCATTAGGTTATAAGAGTTGAGTGGAACCACTTGATGCATGTAAATTCCTTGTCCCGATATTAACCCTTTAATCGGTATAGGTCCAGGATCGAATATATGCTTAGCCATGCTTAGACCGGTAGAAGTCGGGTGATGTCCTGTCACCTGCGAGATGTAGGTGGATACTGGGGCACGGTTGGCTATATCTGCTATCGTGGAACAGAACCATGGAGTAATAGTAAATCGAGACCGGACGGGAAGTCGATAGAGAAGCAACAAGACATGGAGGTCTTGGGTGTGGATCTATCCCCGTCTGTGTTGATTAAGGACCATACCGTTGTTGGCGCTTTTGACAAGATTGAACGCATGCCTCTCACTTAGCTGGCCGGATAACTCGTTCCGACCGCGAAGCCGAGTAATTCAACTCAGGCCGGGAACCGTTCTATTGTGCGCTCCTTCCGGGGAACGATCAGATGGAGCCCAAGGGCAGGCTTGGCCTGAGCATCCTGGCATCTGGTGTTCCAGATTGTGCGGCGTGGTACGGACCCGCGAAATGTGTACCTGAGTTGTACCAAAGGTGACCTAAGGCTATCGTGGCTGGTAGACCTGGGTTAGTGTTAGGAATAAATTCCTAGCTGGTTGAAATCGATTCGAATCGCCGTCTCTCCCGGATAGTGAGAAACTTGGCTAGTCCCAACATCGTAGCAACTGTGTTATGAAACATGATGGTTCAGATGAATATAGAATTACAATACCTGCTATGGTTACTATTGTATGCTTCTAAATGATATACCACATGTTTGGCACGGGATAGTTGCTAACCTAGAAATGGATAGTTATAATTAACCTGGTAAAGAATTTGTAACTGTACCATGATTCAATTGCTTTTACGTAAAAATGTTGTCAAGTTACGTCCACTTATACAGCCTTGCATAATCCTTGGAGTCATTTTATTTCTGGTTCATGACGGGTAAGTCTAGCTGAGTACCTTCTCGTACTCAGTGTTTTATTTCCCATTGTTGCAGATGGCACTGTGTATCATGGTTATTGCAAGAGTTGCTTCTATCCCGCCGTGGATGAGGAGTAAGCCTTGGGCAGGCTTCTTTATTAATTCCTATCCTTGCTTTTGTGGACCGTGATCCGATTTGGCACTGTATCAAACTATGTTGGAAACTTTATTTCGAACTTAATTGCTTCCGCTTTATTTATCAAACTCGGTTTGTAATAATTTTTATTCGTACTCTGATGACGAAATGTATCTGTGAACTTTATGTAATATGTGGCATGTATGTTGAATTCTGTACGATCTTGGTTGTTGTAAATCGTTTATCGAGACCCGTCGTGGTACTCGACGGACTACCGGGTTTATATGGGTTCAAGTATGACAGCGCGACCGCTTGCGGGCTGCCATTGTACTTGTACTCTTATAAATTGGTCGGTTCTGCGACAGTACGACTGTAGGACTGGTCCTTATATTTGGGCCCGTATGCTATGATGGACCAAAATCTTTAAAAAAATCAACAAAATAATTTGTGGGACATTTGGATATTAGTCTATGTGACACAACAACGTACTCCCTCTGTCCTGTAATATAGTGCATTCTAAAAAATTTAAGACAACTTAAGGGATCACTCAAATAACGCATATACCCATGGATTATTCCAATTAAGGAGTTTCTTGTCAAATCATGGCTTCCTTTTTAGCCAAATTTGCCAAATCTAGCCACCGTCATTATATAGAACTCATTATATTTTAGTACAAATTTGAAAAGTCACAATGCACTATATTTCAGGACGGAGGGAGCACGTCACATATCTGAACTGGAATTGAATTATGACATTTCTTTTGGAATTGAACCTGAATTATGACAAAACATTTTCATTGGACTTGAATTATGAATTTTTGTGACGTGCATCTTTTTTCATCACTGAGCCAAACTTCTTCCAAAAAAGTATAGTAAACTCGATGATTTAGTGACGTTTTGACTTGTGGTCGTGCCATATAAGTCATAAAATGCCACATCTCTTTGTAGCGGAGAGGATGGGCTCCAAAATTCTTACTATAATGCACCCGCTTTCTTGAGAAGTCATCAGCATTTTGCTTATATTTTACTAGCAAACGTGTCCATGCATTGCAATGGAATGTACACGCAACTTCAAAATTCATCATGATCGATGCAACTTTCACTGCCGGTTTGCTCCAAACCTTTGGTGATGCTCATCACTACCAGTTTGTGTACGAACCGTTGATATTCCATCATCACCAGCGGTTGGTAACTTGAACTGGCAGACATGATTGCCCCATTTTCAATGCTGGTTCATATTATGAACACGAACCGGAGGTGAAGAACACTTTCACCAATGTTTAGACTTACGAGATGACAGATATGATAATGTTGCAGCACAGTAAAACTAATGACTTCTTCGAATCACGTCGGACAAAGACGAACTTCATACTAAAGATGTAGGTCACAATAAGACCAACAACTCTGTAGTTGATGACGTTTTCATTTGAAATTGTTTGTATTGTTAAAATTATGTTTCAAGTTCTCACAAGTTTCAATGCAAATTTGTCAAATGATCTTGGATGGCAAAATAACCAAAACCAAAGTTGTAGATCTCAATGAGCACTTCAACTTTGTAGATGATTACCTTTTTATTTAAATTAGTTTAGGGTCCCATATATCCATTCCAAAACTCTAAAAAGTGAATACGAGGGAAATGTATATGCCCTTTACAAGAGTTACACACGAGGGCATTGGTCTCAGGTTTGAATCTCACTGGTATGTAGCACGCGTATGTTTACACGAAAAAATCATTCGACTTGTGACTTCCCGGGATTATTTTTTTCTGCAATTTTTGGTCGAATTGCAGGATTTCTGGGAACTCTGTCACCACACTGGTTGGTGGTAACAGTAACCTGCAGTAATCACCTATTTTGACTGGTGGTTCCCAACTGGCAGTAATGACCATTTTGATCACCAAAGACTTTCGCCATCGAAGGGCAAATACCAGCTATGATGAGGGGTTTAGAGCCAGCGGTGATGAAGATTTTGTAGTTGCATGGTCACCTTTACGACATGTGACTTGGAGATTTATGTAATACTTGAGTCATCTGTTCCAATATGTTTTAGAATCAAACTCTGTTCCATCATTGGACACACAAATGCGCAAGGTTCTAACTCGTATTAGCATGTGTCATGAATCCAGGTTCTAAACAAGAGAGCAAGAAGAGATGCAAGAACGTTGTGGAAAGTAAAAAAATGGATAGAAATAGGTGTAAGGTATGGTTTATAAAAAATGCATTAATATGCCATGTGATTTATACAATTACTTAATTTTTGTCTCAGGAAAATAGCAAAATAGGTGTAAGGGTACTTTTGGTTAAGTTTTTGTAAGAATAACAACATGTATATGGGCATTATAAATTTACCTTTTCATTTAATATTGTACTCCCTCCACCCCAAATTATAATAAGTCAATTTCAACTTTTTAGATAGCTTTTGCTACGCACTTAGAAATCCCCAACCCCATGTCCTCACTGCCGCCAGAGCCCCTTGCAGCTTCAAGGATGACCACAACGGGGCTATCCTCTTTCCTTCAAGTCTAGAGACGGCCGTGGCAAGGAAACGAACACCAGTGGCTTATTTCTGTTCTCCTCCGTATAATCTGGTTCTCCTTTCCCTGGGTTTGTCTTTCTCACATGCGGATCTAGTGGCACCGAGTGGTGGGAGCCAAATAACCTAAGTTTTACAAAAGATGTGCAGGATATTTGATACCACCGACACCTCAGTAATGTCACCCCTGTCCTAGTTGCGGTCGAGGCTAACGCTAGTGTGGCTCCATGGCTGCTTAGGAGACGGTGGTGGTGGTCATGCCAGAGGTGGTGGGGTAGACACTGTCGGTGCTCCACTCAGCAGATGTCAGGCCTAAGGCACTTCGATCGACATGGACACGGCAGAGGTGGCTGCGTGCAAGGACAGCACAATGACACCTTGTCTATTCTGGGCGACATACAACCGGATCTATGTTATTGCAACCCTAGCCGTGCTTGTGGGCAGGATGAGTTGAGTAATGCCAGGTGTTGCGCACGGAGTTGACGAGGTCTCTTGCAACCTGCTTGACTCGGTGACTAATGGGGTGAGGTAGGTGAAAAAGAGGTTACAACAGCTCACGACCGTGCAGAGGCTCGTCTTGACAAGGTGGTTGTGAACGAGGGTACCTCTATTGGATGTGTCCCCCATGGGTGAGTCTATGGGATGGTGATGGCTGCCGCTCACGGAAGCAGAGGGGTGGTGGAACCTACTGCTGTGCGACCACAATGTTGGATTGGGCAAAGGTCGGGTAGTGACAATGGGCGGTGGCACCATCGAAATGCACATCTGCCATGTTTGGTGGGCTTGGTGCCTGTCTCTAGGTCAGCCATGATCAGGTCATCCGCGTACACATAGCGTAACTACGAGCAACGATGGTAGCTTATGACCATGGAAAGCTACTGAAGTTTGGTGGTGATGGTGAAGACAAGGTCACATACGGTTGGCAGGTGGCTTGTTCTACACGTGTCGGATAACCTATTTTCATATGATCGCCATGCTTAGCCCATACCAGAGGCTAATGCATTGTGGTACAATGTCAGAAGATGATACATGCAACAACGATGACATGTGGAAACTTAGTTTGCAGTGACCTATTGCGAGTAGCTCGGCATTGTGTGGCTACTTCGATGCAGGATATCGTCGCTAGATGGCACAGGCAGGTGGTGTACTGGCACGCTAATGGTGACGGTAGGTGCTTTATTCTCTCTTGTGGCATTTGGTGGCTATGCATGTGGTTTAGTTGGGTGTCCTGTTGTGGTTGTGCAGAGGTTGGAGTTCTTGAGGTTGTGGAGTTGCACTACATACCTTTTCGATGGAAGTACAAAAAATGGATCTATGACATGGTGTCTAGTGGCAGCAAGGCCCCCACATGCTGTGGTTTCTTTCAATGTGCTGAGAGTAAGGTGTGGACTCTTAAGGCGGATGGGGCATGTCCCCCGTGTGTAGTGTTTCCGTGGTGCAGACCATGGAGCCGACTTGTAGATTCAAAATCTAGTGGAATCCTTTCATCAGGTTGGGTTTCTGGAGCTATAGTGATACCATTGTACCATATAGTGGTGGCGTTGAGGGTTGGTATATTCAACAAACTAGAAGAATACCCACTGCGTTGCCACAGGATTTTCTTAAAAAATAGTTTTTTTCTATATATATAGCATTACTATATGGCACCCTGGATGTTATGTGTCTATGCACGAGCATGACTTGCATGTTATCTTATTGTATCGGATCTGGTAAAAATTAGTAAAGTGATGGAAGAAAAGCCAGTTGAATATTAGATCACCTTGTAGAAGGATAGAATAATGAAACAAATAACATATGCATTAGATGACTTGTACGTTGATAGATTAAAGATTAAAGTATTGCATATAAAAGAGATGATATGGACAATATTTGTAATTAATAAGGGATTTGCATGAAAGTATTGCAAGTTAGTGGGGCACTTAGTGGGAAATGATGGGGATACCTTGCATGAAGAGATTGAACATCTAGTGGGGTTTAACTTTATAACAAAACCATTAAAATCCACTAAGCAAAACCCCACTAGATATTTATCTCAACATGCAAGATGTCCCACTAGGCAATGCACTACCACATGCAATTAAAATTCACTAGCACATGCAACTGTAATGTCTACGTCAGTAAGACACGTAAGCATTTTGTTGAACACGTCATCATACCATGCAAGCCCTATTCCCCAATTTCCGCAGCAATGCGCGGGGTATACTTCTAGTATATGAAGTAGTTATGTCGTGACTAAGAATCTTTTCTACTCTCACACAAATTAAAACGAATGAATAGTTATATTTACCACAATATAAACAGCAAAATTACTTAGCTTGCACATCTCCATATAACTGTTTGTTACTAACAACCCATATATATGGCATATGTGCATCCAATAGTAATTTCACACATTTGTTAAAATCTTTCAAAAAACATAAAATTGTGGTGTTACACTCAAGTTAGAGCAATCAAGGCGTAATTTTCAAGAATGTCCATGCATTAGGATAAATGCAATAACCCATCAAAGTAAATTAGACACAATAAAAAAATAGGTTCCAAAGAAAATATATACAATAGATGAACTACAAGAAACAACTGAAATAAGTTCAAACCAACGAAATAGAACTTAGCAAGGATAAATATCATTCCCACACATACAAAATCCAACAAGAACATACTCCTTAATTATGCATTAGGATAAATGCAATAACCCATCATTGTAAATTAGAAACAATAAAAAAATAGGTTCCAAAGAAAATATATACAACAGATGAACTACAACAAACAGCTGAAATAAGTTCAAACCAACGAAATAGAACTTAGCAAGGATAAATATCATTCCCACACATACAAAAATCCAACAAGAATATACTCCTTAATTATGAAGCATGCTTCTAGAAATCAAATGTCTAAAAATAAATATTATCAAAACTTCGATGCCTGCTGCTATTGATCCATAAACTCGTCATCAACAGTTTGATGTGGTTGTTGTTCTGGCTGCAGCTATGGTGTGTGTTCCTGTGTTTGAAGCTGGTGTGAGCTAATTAGATCATTCACATGGGAGTCCATCAGTTGGTGCAAACCATTGGCGGATGAACCACTCCGACCTGCCATCTGCAAGCTCTTTGGATTGTGTATGCCATTGGCACAAAGCATATTGTGCTCAAGAAGTTTTAACCTCTCGATCTCAGATTGCAGCTGATCATTTAGAGCTGTATAAAGAGTAGCAGTCCCATGTTACTGAATTATATGAAGATATAAGTTTATAAATAAGAAGGGAAAAATATTGTAAACATGGATGAAATAGGGTCATCAAGGACACAAAAAGACATAATTGCAAACATATAGATGCCTATTGAGTATGAATCTTTGAACAAGGCAGCAAATGTCCAATAGATGAAAAACTCTTACATGCATTCACTACTACAGGATAGCCTTGTTGTCCCGGGCGGTAACGGCCTTTAGTCCCGGTTACCGCGCCGGGACAACGATCCCGGGACTAAAGGTGGAACCTTCAGTCCTGGGTCATCGAGCCGGGACTAAAGAGGGACCTTTAGTCCCGGTTGGTGTTACCAACCGGGACTAAAGGCCCTCCAGCCGAGCAAACGTGGCCGCACCCTTTAGTCCCGGTTGGTAACCCCAACCGGGACTAAAGGTTCCTTTTCTTTTTTTTTTGTTTAATTTGTTTTCAGTTCAGTTACACATATTTGTTTAATATATAATATGTTTTTATGTATGTATTCTACACTGCTAATATAAATACACGCACGCATATAATTACATCTAATTCTCATCTCGAGCATTATTATATTTGAATAAAGTATGAAACTATATATATTATAGATATATATGTATATATACAACACTTTCATAATCTTGTTCTCGAAAATAACGATATCAATAAACATTTAATTTACATCATTTATTCCTTAGGATCAAAGTAGAACTCGCCGTTGGGATTTAGCACTTTTTCTAGAAGAAATCCTGCTATTGACTCTTGAACTGCTTTAAGATGGTCTTTTTGCATGACCCTTTGTTTCAACCATTCAGTCTTGCATTTGAAATAAAAGGAAAAATATTAATACATATATATATATTCATTTAAAAATAAATAAAAAATTGATATATACGTACTCTGAGGACATCTTCAGGAGTTCTTCTTATGTGTGCAGTGATAAATTCACAAACGTAATATCCACACAAGTTATTACCTGGTTGCTGCCGCAAATACCACTGTACGAGAAGAAGATTATTCTCATCATCTCACACGTAAATTGAAGTACGATATAGTAATTAAACACGTGGGGAAGTATATATAGTACAACTTACTGGTATTTCAACTACATTAAGTGGTGCCTTGCAATTCTTGCGGTGTTGCCGAATAAACTCTTTTCAAACCCTGTGCGACCAATAATGTACGATCGTTAATAAATTATGGCAAAGTCTATTCAATAATAGTTGTGCGCGAGAGATCGAAATTACCCCTGGATAATGTCTATCATATCTTGGTATAGTGCCTGCTCTTTTCTCAACGAGTCCAAGATTACTAACCGACTTGAGTTTAACTCAATGACAATGAGTATCCAGTGAAACCTGCATTGGTTTATACACACACGTACATGCATATAAGTTGTATTAATATTACATAAAATGTGTAGACTACATTATTATTAACACTTACTCAAAGTTGTACGGGAAAAGTATTGTTGTCTTGTGGTGCTGCTTCATGAAGAACTTCATGATATTCTTCTGTGTTTCAGATACCCACTGCTCCTTGACAATAATATCGATTTTGAATATGATATAAGGATCAATGAAGCCAACACTGATGTCTTGTATTCTTTGGAGCTCTGACATCTGGAATCTGTATATAAATATAAGTTACATGTGAGGATAATTATATACACGTACGCATGGAAGTGAGTTTATTAAATAAAAGTAAGAATCACTTACAAACAAAAGGAGCTAATGATTGATTTGTCCAGAGCGTCCAAGTGGAATAGTTGATGCAATTCTTCGAAACTAATATGTAAGATGTCATCTCCACAGAAGTAATGATGGTCTCTAAATCTGACAAAGATCCACTGCTCACCCCTGCCACACACCTGCATGTACCACTTGTTGAGCAAGTACATTTGCGTACCCAATTCATTCAGAGCCGCAGGGTTGTACAGACTTTTGCCAAATTTATAAGTCTTCCAGGTATCAACTTCCAGGTTCTAGATTGGAGCTTTGCCCGTCACTTGATCCAAGGTTAAACCAGTTTGTTCAAAAAAAGCATTAAGGTCTTGAACCGACACTTCTCTAGAGTTGTCTGGTCGATAGACTTCTATGTTGGAACCATATTCATTAACAACAACAAGATTTTGCATTGGTTGCTTCTGTTGTCCGAGCTGTGGGACATCCTTCTCTGATGCTCTTTTCCTTTTCTTATGTGCATCACGTGACTTCACGAGAGAGCGGTCATAGTCTGATAGTGGCGAAGGCTTATGAACTTCAAGCATCTTTTTCTTGTGAGCTTCGACCTTCTGCCTTAGCTGATCTCGTGGTATGTAAAAGTATGACTTCTCCTTAAGCTTCGCTTGTCTCTGCTTTTGGATATCTATAAAAAAATCTTTCACTTTTTTGTCTTCTTCAGCTGCTATTTGCTCATCAATCTTTTTAGGAGGTATTTCTTGAGAAATAACTCTTTTTTTTTGGGGTCTTCTTTGCCGCCGGGACCTTAGACGTCTTTGTAGTGCGTCGCTATGGAGGGGATGGGGGCGTTGTTGGAGACCGGCATGGAGGCGATGAGGCCGGTGTTGGAGTCCGGCGTGGAGGCATTGGAGATCGTTGTGGAGGCGATGGGGCCGGTGTAGGAGTTGGAGATCGTTGTGGAGGCGATGGGGCTGGTGTAGGAGTTGGAGATCGCCGTGGGGATGAAGTCGTCTCACCCCCCGCGACGCTGTGATGAGATGGGGAATGAATGATTGGGCTAGGCTAGGGGGAGACCCTGCTACAAAAACAAGTTGTGGGTCAATTATTTTTGAAGCCAATATAAAATTAATGGAAAAATAATATTTCATTCACTTTCATTCGTACCTAGGGTGAGGTAGGGGAAGCGGTGGCGCCCCAGGAATGATGATGAAGCGTTTGCGCCATTGAATAAATGTCTTCTCTGTTTCTCCTAGTGTCTTCTCCCCATCACCGCCTTCAATGTCAAGAGGAACATTGCTGTAACCTTTGAGCACTCTATCGACCGAGACGCTAGCATATCTAGGTTGAATAACTGACCCATGGATTCTTGGTGTCTTCGTTCGGTCTATTGGAGATACAACCCTGACAGCCACCATGATTGATGCATTATTACCATCTGGAATGTGCAGCTCACATGTTGTTAGAGGCTCGGTAATGTCATCAACAGGGAAGCGCAACCCAGCGTCATCTTGAATAACTGGTAGCTCCATGGAAGCACAATTGCTTTTCATCTGACCAACAGGGCTAATGGTGACTCCCGGCGTTGATTGCGATTGCATTTGACTCATTGCTAGCTGCACTTGCCTCTTGATCTCCTCCTGCATTCTTGCCTCAAGAGATTTTTCTCGTTCACGTGATTCAAGCAATGCTTGTCGTGACTCATTAACAAATTGCTCCAATACATGGACTCGGTCTGCCTCCTCATCCTTCTTTCTCTAACGGCTTCTGTAGGTATCCTTGTCTGCTGGGAATGCTTGTAGCCATGGAACCGCCCCATAGCCTCTTGTTCGACCATAGTGTTCAGGATTCTCTAGGGCATATGTCAATTCATCCTTCTCTCTGTTGGGCTTGAAAACACCACTATCAGCTTCTTCCCTAGCATGAGCTAGTCTCTATGTTGCTCTCTCAATTTTTTGGCCGAAAATTAGCTTGCCAGTGTCTGGGTCTAGGCTTCCCCCATGAGCGTAGAACCAATTCTTCGCACGTTGAGGCCAGTTCTTCTCTATTGTTTCAGGTATGATTCTCTTGGCAGTAATCTTTGCTTCTAGGTTCTACCACTTGGGAATAGCACTCCTATAACCATCTGATCCCATGCGATGACGGTATTGCTTCTGTTGGGCATTCTGCTGATTCCTCATCACATGTTCCTCACTCTCTTGAGATGTCTTGTATTGTACGAAGTCATCCCAATGGGACTCCAACTTGACAAACGTCTTAGCATTGAAATCCGGTGTATCATTCTTCAAGATAAACTTTTTATACAATGTCTTCTTCCAACTCGGGAACAATGTTGCCATCTTCTTCATTGTCCAATCCCTCACTAGCTCCTTCAAAGCATCATCTGCTTGTAATGTGAAATGCTGAGTGATATCTCTCCAAGCTAGGTTCTTGTCACGATCAGATACAAAACTAACATTAGGAGCGGATATCTTCTGCTTCCATTCACGAGCACTAACTGGGATCCTATCCCTTAAAATAAACCCACATTGATTGACATATGTCTGAGCATGTGGTCCCAATGGTTTGCCGGTATCAGTGTCGAATTCTGATATTATGAAACGACCCTCTAATGGCTTTTTTGGCCCTCGGACTTCCCTACTCTTGCCGGTGGTTGATGTAGATCTAGAGACTGGCTACATGAGTAGAACACAACGATTAACAACAAATATACGTACGCATGCATCTATAAGAGATGATAGATAATCGAATATACCTCGCCAGAATTTTCTTACGCGACAATTTGTTGATCTTCAACCACCGGGATATTCAGGATATCCTCATAATCAGCAAAGTACTGACTCGTGTCATCTACATCCGCATTGGTGCTGGCGTTGATAATATCCGCCATTATGTCATCATTCAAATTATCATCCGGAGCAGCCATTTGTATCGTCAAGATAACATATAGATAGAATTACTATGGCCGATAACATAAGTACATGTGATAACACATATAGAATTACTAAATCCAATTAAATATAATAACACATAATATTTCATAAGGATAAACAATAATAAGGTATAGGCTTTGGAATCGAATCAAAAACACTTTTGATTCCAGTGTTGTACCCAGCTTTTTTTGCCCCTCTTCGGCCGTCGGGTATAGCAACTTCCTATGATCCTCAAGCATGCGCTCGAACTTAACTTTCTCTTTTTCACTTTCGCATTCTTGTTGTGCATCACGAATGGCATCGCCAAGAGCATCACCAAGATCATCTTCTTCCGCTACCTCTTCTTCATCTCCCCCCATTGTAGTATCATCAAAGGCACCATACTGAGCAATAATGTCATCAATGTCTAAATCTTCTCCTTCACCTTCTTCCATCATGACCCCGCTTTCTCCATGCTTAGTCCAACAAATATAGTTTGACATGAAACCTGACTTAAGCAAATGTGAATGAAGACTCATTGAGCTTGAATATTCCTTTAAATTCTTACATAGGGCACATGGACAGCACATGAAACCATCCCGCTTATTTGCCTCGGCCACACCTAAGAAATAGTGCACGCCCTCAATAAAGTCTTGGGAGCGGCGATCGCATCCAATGGCGTGACATAATCTGCATTACACGACAAATTATGAAAACCTTGAACATAATTAAGTATTTTATTACACAACATAGATGACACACACATGGTTGAATATCATTCATCTATTGAATATCAATAAGCTTCTAAAATAGACAAATCATTCATCTGTTGAATATCAATAAGCTTCTCCTACTAGCTCACTGCCTCATCATCAGCAGCCGCTACCTCAAGCGCACCCGAATTCTGCACGTATGTAGCATAATCTTCCTCCCAGTACCAACCATCGCATCCATTGCCCTCCCACTGAAATTAAAGCCAAAAAATATTTAGTCAAAAATATTCAAGAAAAGTAGGTCAATTAGCCATAATAATCAAATGCGTAAGAAACTCACATCGCGATCCGGGCACTTGTAGAAAACACGACCCTTGTTGGGTCCATGTCTCTTGACTCGGTACTCCATCACAATCTTCTGCTTACACTTGCCGTAGATAATGAGAGGGAGTTCTGGCCTCAGTCGTTTCGCAACCGAACGAGAGGCCGATGATCCGGTACCAGTTGTCATCTACTTTCTATACTTATTTTTGCAAACTAGTGTAAATTTCACATTTTCTAAAATAATATATTTAAACAAAACTAAAATTATTTATTTATCTAACTAAACCATGAAATATGTACTATGTATAATAGTAAAATACCAAACTATCAAGTGATTTTACTATTGTAAATCATCATGTGATTTTGAGCTAAAAATGACATAGAAATCATAATCAAATCCACCATATCAAGTTACTTTCTATACTTATTTTTGCAAACTATTGTAAATTTCTCATTTCTAAAGTAATATATTAAAAAAAATAAAAATATTTATTTATCTAACTAAACCATGAAATGTACTACATATACTAGCAATACTAAACTATCAAGTGATTTTGATGAACTAATTTAACTTTTGTTTATCCAAATATATATGCAAATCGTCAAGTGATTTTGAGCTAAAAATGACATAAAATCATAATAAAGTCCAACATATAAAGTTACACATGCATCTAAATCGCAAAACGAGATAAGCTACTGATAAAACATAAGAGGATTAAGTTTGTTACCTCCAAAATCGAAGAGCAACACCATTGGAGGGGGAGAGAGCAAGAACAACAGCAAGTTGAAGAACAGAGGCAGTGAGTTTGAATGGACTGGCTCATGCTCGGGGAGGAAGAAATGAGCTGGTCTATAGGTCGGGATAATTAGTCCCGGTTAAGGGGCCAAACCGGGACTAAAGATTAATCTTTATACCTTTAGTCCCGGGAGCAAAAAATGCCGAGGCTAATGCCAGATTGGGACATCGTTCTAAAGTCTGTTCTCTAGTAGTAATTATTACACCCTTGAATGATAAATTAACTGCAGTTCTTACGATCCACATTTCTAATATATGGAGTAAGCATATCAAAGTGTATAGATCATTTTTTGCATGTTTTTATTATCAAAGAATATTAAAGTGGATATGACACTCATCATATTATGTTTCAAACACATAATTCACCATATGTGTGATGTCAAACATGTGAAGCAACAATCAAATGCCACACAGTCTCGCAGTGTCAAATTAATTTGATTTCGAAAAAGAAATGGATAACCAGTAAAACGTCATCTAAAATATATATAGTTCTATAAATATTGTAACTTATTATTTCAAGTTTGTGTGACACTATAATATCAATCTGTGTTTGTCCATATAAGCCCCCTAATATTGATGCATACAAGTTGCCAATCTGAAATACACACCACATACTACCATGCATTGCAAATTCATGTTCCAAAAGATAAAATAAAAAATTATAAATATACATTGAAATTGACCAAAAGAACCTTTTCAAGAGTAACTGAAAAAAGGACAACAAGACTTTCAGTGCAATCACAAAAAGTATTAAAACCATATATTAACCAAAAAACTATACCAGACAGGTTATAATAAAAACATAACTAGATGAACAGAGGGACTTGCTGTTGACATCAACTGTCACAGAATAGTTAGAACCATCCAGTACACATGGAATTTAACCCTATGTAGCTAATAATTGAGTTTGAGGCTAAATAAAAAGCAATTAAACTGTGTAAAGATTAGGTGTCGTCACTAGTAAAAAAAGGGCTTCTATTCCCGGCTGCCAACCCCCTTTATTCCCGATTATGCAGCCGGGAATAGGAGTTCGGGAATAAAGGGTTAGTAGCCGGGAATAGAAGTGGACCTTTAGTCCCGGTTGGTGATACCAACCGGGACTAAAAAGGTAGCCACGCCAACGCCTGGGCTGGCCCCTTTATTCCCGGTTGGTATTACTAACCGGGACTAAAGGGTCTTTTTTTTTCTTTTCCTGCTTATTTCAATTGATGATTCTTTTTTGTTTTAATTTGGTTTTCGAATATGCATTATTCGCTGCAAAGTAATATACGTATACGCATGCGTACTGTAAAGTTTTTGCTCGATCAATGCACGCAAGCAACACAAGTAAAAGTAAACTAAAACATAATATTACATTTCATCGTCACATGTAAAGTTTGCATTAATTGTACATTTCATCATCACATGTTCTTCGGATCAATATGAAATTTGGCTTTCATCATCACATATTTGGGTCATAGTAAAACTCGCCGCCGGGAGTTAAGACCTGATCATTCAGAAATCCACCTATTGTCTCTTGGATTGCTTTGAGATGGTGTGTGTCCAGGGTTTTTTCCTTCAACCAATGAGTCTTCAATTTGAGATATGAGATAAAGAAAAAGTATATTAGTATGTATATATATATATGTGTGTGTGTATCAAGAATAATGATAAATAAATTGTATCTATCATGAATATATATATATATATATAAATATATGTATGAAGAATATATATATATATATATATATATATATATATGTGTGTGTGTGTGTGTGTGTGTGTGTGTGTGTGTGTGTGTGTGTGTACACTTACCCTTTTTTCCTCTAGACTAGTTCTTTTGTAGCACACTCTCATGAACTCGCAAACATAGTATCCACAGAGATTGGTCCTCTGGGGCTGCAACAGAACCCACTTTACGAGAAAAAGATTCGTCATCATCCGAGCATAGGGAAATTGAACTAAGGTAGGTATATAGTACTTACTTTGTATAGCACTACTTTCAGTGGCACTTTGCGTTTTATATGGTGTTCCTGATAGACCTTTTCCCAACAGCTACCAAATAACATAAAAAATATTTGGACCATTAATTTGCATGCAGAGAGACTAGAATAGTTTTGCTAGTGAGATTGCAATTACCTCTGAATAATATCTATCATCTCTTGGAACTCTTTTTGCTCTTTTCTCATCGAGTCCCAGATGCCTAGATGACCTTTCTCTAGATCGAGTTCCATCAATATCTAGTGTTCACTACCATGTCCATTAACACTCATTAATTAGCTAACAGGTACAGTGAACATATATATATGGATACACGATCATCGACATTATGAACACTTACCTGAAGTTGTAGGGGAAGAGTATACATTTCTTGTCACGTTGCTTCTCTAAGAACATCTTGACATTGGCCTCCGTTTCTGCTTTCCATGTTGGATGGGGTTTAGGGTTTTTGAATACGATATGTGGATCAATGAAACCAATATCAGTACACCCTCTCTTTTTGCACTCTCCCATCTCAAACCTACATCATATATATAGAGTGAGGATAATAAACACAGACATGTACGTACGTAGCGACTTATTATTAATTAGTAGAAAGAATCACTTATAGACAATAGCAGCTGATGAGAGTCTTGTCGAGAGAGTTCCGGTGGACTAGTTGGTATAATTCAGCAAACTCAATGTACATAACGTCATCGCCACGGAACCAATGGTCGTCTTTGATTCTGACAGAAATATAGAACTCTTTCCGGTGACATGCGTCAAGGTACAAGGTGTTTAGCTTGAACAATTGTGTACCCAGTTCATTGATGGTCTTAGGATTCCATAGACTCCTGCCATGCTCATATTTCTGCCATTCATTCGCTACCGGTGCACTTTCAAAGAGGAAATCGCCAAGGTCGATACCTCTCATAGCATAAAAGTTAGCAAGTTCCGTCATATCCACTTCTTTATCAGCAGGAATTTCCATCATATCCAGCATATCTATGTTTGAACCATATTCATTAGTAATAACTAGAGGAGGGACTGATTGCAATTCTTGTTCTCCGAGTTGTGCAACAGTTTTCCCTACTTTAGCAGCTTTCTTGATTATCTTGCTAAGAGTGCGGTCAAAGTCTGATGGTGGCGAGGGCTTACGAGCTTGCCGCCTCCTTTTCTGCTCAGCTTCCACCATCCGCCTTAGTTTAGCTAGAGGTAGGTGGAAGTGCTTCTACTCCTGCTGTTTCCTCTTCCCTGTGCCTGAGAAGAATGCTTCGACGGTTTTTTTAACCTCATCATCTAACTCCTCTTTACTCATTTCACCAGGCAATTTCTGTGGAATTGGCCTTGGTTTCATGGGGGCCTTCTTGGTCATCTTCACCGGTGGGGCAGATGGCTTATTTGTTTGCAGCCGTCTTCCCTGGTTCATGGGAGGATGTGGGGGAACAGGCGTTGGGGACCTTCGAGGCGGCGTTGGGGAATGCCATGGAGGTGGGGGAACAGGCGTTGGAGACCTTTGAGGTGGCATTGGAGAACGCCTTGGAGGTGGGGGAACAGGCGTTGGAGACCTTCGAGGCCGCGTTGGGGAACACCTTGGAGGCGGTGGCGGCGGCGGTGGAGACCGTCTTGGAGATGGTGGGGATGCAGCCGTGTCTTCTACCCCATCGTAACCGCCGCTCGGAGCACTACGCTTGTCTGGTGATTGTACTATTGGACTTAGGTTGGGGGAGGCCCTGCTGTGTGCGTACAGAAGACAATGAGTCAATTATTATTTAAAAGGCAATATAAAATTAATAAAAAAATTGTTTCGTTCACTTTCATCCGTACCTATTGTGCAGCAACGGCTTCTCAGGAATATTGATGTAGCGCTTGCGCCATGCAATGAATTTCTCTGCTTCTGCCATGGTCTTCTCCCCGTCACCTCCATGAATGTCAAGAGGCACATCGCTAAAACCTTCAAAAGCTTTATCCACCGAGACGGTAGCATATCCAGCTGGTACTATTGCCCCATGGATTCTTGGTGTCTTGGTACGGTCGATAGGGTTTACAACACCAATAGCCACCTTCACTGTGCCATTATCTTTTGGAATGTGCAGCTCACATGATGTAAAAGGTTCAGTGACGTCATCCACGGGGAAGCGCAGCTCTACATCTTTTATGGCATCAGGCAGCTCCGTAGAAGCACAACTACTTCTCAACTGATCGGGGGGGGGGGGGGGCTAATGTTGATTCCTAGAGCTGTTGTAATCCCGTGGGCACTCAATTGTATTTGCACTTGCCTTGCGACTTCCTCTTGCATTTTCGCTTGCATTTCTTTTTCTCGCCTTTGTGATTCAAGCACCGCTTCCTGTGACTCAATAACATATTGCTGCAAGATGTGGATCTTCTCTGCCTCCTCATCCTTCTATCTCTGGTGGCTTCTGTACAAATCGATCCATTCAGGGAAACCTTGCACCCACTAAACGGCCCCTTTGCCTCTAGTTCGTCCAGAATGCTCAGCGGTCCTGATGGAATATGTCAGTTCATCTTTCTCTCTATTGGGCCGGAATAGTCCACTATCTCTAGCTTTTAGAATTTGAATCATCCTTTCTGTTGCTCTTTCGAGTTTTGTGCCATGGACGAGCTTCCCGGTGACTGGGTCCAATCCTCCCCCATGACCTAAAAACCAACGCTTTGTGCGTTTAGGCCACGATGCTGATTTAGGTATGACTCCCTTGGCAATAAGGTCTGCTTCTATTTTTTGCCACTTGGGAACGGAAGTCGCGTAGCCACCTGATCCCATGTTATGGTGGTATTGCTTTTGTCTGGAATTCTCTTGGTTCCTTCTCGTCCGTTTCGCACTCTCTTCTGATGTCTTGTACTATATAAATTCCTCCTAGTAGGGCCTTGCCTTCGTGATTGGGCCCTTATCGTTCCAATTTGGAGTCTTGTTCTTCTTGACGTATGATTTGTACAGCTGCTTCTTCCAAGATTGGAATTGGGTGGCCATCATCTTCATTGTCCAGTGCCTAACTCGCTCCATCAACCTTTCATGGGTGATGTCTTCATGATAATCATCTGTTTGGAGCATGAAATGTGCAAGAACATCTTGCCAAATCAGCTCCTTGTCCTTATCAGAGACAACTAATATGAGGAGCATTGTTATTTTTTTCCATTCACGGGCATTGATCGGGAGCTTGTCCCTTACAAGGTACCCACAGTGGTACATGAATTTCTATGCATATTGTCCTAGTGGTTCGCCTATAGCCACGTTGAATTCTGAGATGATGTAGCGGCCTTCCAACGGCTTTTTGGCCCCTCGAACATTCTTTGTGTTCCCCGTCGTCGTCGTCGATCCAGACGGCTATGTATGCATAAAAACACAAAAAGTATTATAAAACGAAGGTCGATCCAGTGGGCTACATGTATGCATAATAAATAAATGAGAGCTAGATATTGAGAAATATATACCTCGCCGGAATTATCTTCATGATCGAGATTCAAGTATTGACTCCCGTCGTCTTCTTGCTGGTCATTATCAACATTGGCACAATGTTTAGTGCCGGCGTTGATAATATCCATCATTTCCGCCTCCATGTCATCGTCTCTCGGGTCGGCCATGGAGAGCCTAAACAATTATAAAACAATAATTATGCAATTAGGGTTTCATAGACATTTCATACACATTTCGGGGCGGTGGTGCCTGCGTGAGGCGGCCGGCCAGCGTCGGTGGCCAGGGAGGGTTTAGGGTGGTTTAGGGTTTAGGGTTTAGGGTGGTTTAGGGTTTAGGGTATAGGCCACATGGTATCAGAATATAACACAATTGATTTTATCTTCTTTCTTTCTTTGGCCAGTATGCCATCTTTGATTGTATCAAAACTTTTACTTTGAAAGCCTACCATAAAGCATACTAAGCAATTCTACGTCTTTGTAAATAAAATCATCTTCAAGGATGGTAAACAATTAACAAGGTAGGCAATGCATCAAGTAGGTAACATTTGAATTAATCAACTTAATGCAATAGGTAACATAGGTGATAAACTTTTTAAAGTAAACAAGGTAATGGTTTAATGCATAAACTGTAGCTTGCCTTCGTTGATGATCTCAGGTTCTGGATCAGTACCACAATTATCGAATCCCGAGACAACCAGGGATTCTTCCATAACTTGCTCAACTAGAATCGGTTCACTCTCGGATTCTACATGAAATAATAACATATGCTTCAACATGATGATAATGTAAACATGATGCTTTCATGGTGCATGAAATATGACCAAAACAAAATCAAACCCTAAACCTAACACTTAGGGTTTGCTTTTATCCATTTTTGAATTAATTTAGAAATAACCTCAAAACGAACTTGTTCCAAATGACCTCAAAATTTTATGTAAGCTTCCTCATGACAAATTAGTGTACCAAAACAAATTTCATAATTTTTGGAGTTATACAGTGGCCTACAAAAATCATGGAAATTACATTTATCAATTAATTGACTGAATTTTTGAATATTAAAAATTTATTCAAATTTCAAGTTTCATATTTTTAAACCATAATAGAACATGTACAGAAGCTACACACAAATGTTCAGAATTTTTAGAGCTGTAATTATTTTCCTATGAATTTCCAAAGTTGCTGCACTATTCAAAATCCAGAAAATAAGAAATCTCCCTGTTCTCTCTCCCTCTCTCACTGACGACCCGGCCCCGCATGTCAGCGACCCAAACAGAGCGCACGACGGTGCTGCCGACTCTGGCCGACCAAACTCACCGGCGGCGAGGCTCCGGCGAGGCGGACCGCACCAGCATGACCAACACCACCCCGCGAACTTACCCCGACACCCAGAACAGCAGCAGACGCACCGGAGGAAGCTCTACGTCAGCCATGGTGGCCACGGCGGTGAGACACACTCCGACGTGACTGGGCTACGACTAGGAAAATGATTAAGCTTACGAGCAACAGGATGTCATGGGGAAGGCGCGGCGTCGGGGGCGTCGGGACGATGCCCTCCGGTGAGGAAGAAGGCGCGGCGTCGGGGGCGGCGTGGCGCGCGCGCGTGGCGTCAGGGGT